>NC_139258.1:4664392-4736482 GCF_977018435.1 Lepisma saccharinum
GTATAAACGTACAAACGCATTTTCGGATCTTCCCCCGCCTCAAAAAAAATCCTGAGGCCTGACCCAGTTGGTAGGAATTCTACCTTCGTGAGAGAGGTATGTACGTACATACAGGCCTACATCTAAATTATTGCGTCATATAGTTCTTGTTATTTGTGTATAATAGAAAGTTGCCTACGTACCAGGCAGATCATCGTTGGTTGCATTTTATACGGTTCGGAAAAATATCGGAAGCTGTTCTGAAAGGGAAGTGACCACTTGAAAGGTAATCCCATAGAGGATGCCTGGTTTTCGAAAGAATGTCCAAGAACGGAAACTTTTTTCGCAATAAATCAGAGAGACATTTGGTGATAGTTACGCATAGGAATGTCGCTCATAAACGTAACTTCCATTACAAATGCACTTAAAAGCGAAAGGAAAGAATGGAAGATCATAAATTATCATTACAGGGTATGATCACGCAAGTATTACCTATTTTCTTATTTTTTTACATACCTCGTGATACTTTCACAAGACTTGTAATTGATGGAACGAGGAGACATTACTTTCTGCTCTTGTGTACAAATAACTTTTTCGCAATTGAAACAACGTGTCTCACTTTTCGCACAAAACTCTAGCAACCTTCGTGTTCTGATGTCTGCGCGGAAAGCCTTCGTTGTTATTCTCTTAGCATAAATACACATACACTGTAAATGAATTATTTGTGCTAAGAGAACTAAACTCAACAATGAATGCTGACGTTAAAGGCGTAACTTGGCGGGGGCAAGGAAGGGCCTTGCCCCCCAAACTTTTCAGGTTACTAAATTTGAAAGTTAATGATGCTTTTGTTAACCTCTTGGAACCTGAGTATCAAAGTATTGAAGTGTATTTTTTTATGATTGTGCAAATGTAAGCTATTCAGAGAAATAGTTCTGGACGCTATTTTTATTGAATAGAAAACTTCTGCCCCTCCCCAAGTTAAGTGTCAAGTTTGATTATGCCCCCAAAGCTAAGTCCCAAGTTTATTCTGACCCTCAAAGTAAGGTTCCAAGTTTGATTCTGCTCCCCGCAAGTTAAGTCCCAAGTTTGATTCTGACCCCCCCAAAGTTAAGTCCCAAGTTTGATTCTGCCCCCCCAAAGTTAAGTCCCAAGTTTCATTCTGCCCCCCCACCTCCCCATAAGTTAAGTCCCAAGTTTGATTCTCCCCCCCAAGTTGGATTCTGTCCCCCACAAAGTTAAGCCCGAAGTTCGATTTTGCCTCCCAAGTTACGCCCATGGCTGACGTCATAACACGAAGGTTGCTAGAATCTTGTGCGATAAGTGAGACCCTTAAAGAATGCGAAAGCGATCTTCAAAACCACAGAATAACAACCGTTTTTTTTTGTTGACAATGAATACTACAAACTGAGTTTATAAGCTGACGTTATAAAAATTAATGATGTCAATATTTCTCTGTTTTGGTGATTCGTTCAAGATTAAGTTAACATTGGCATGCTTTCTTATGTAAATGAGGATATAATGTTGTAACATTATTGTTACGGGATGGGGATACAATCAGGGACGACGTTACAGGGGGCTGCTAGGTGGTAGGCTGAAGCCCCCCTTTAGCTCCCCAAGATTTTTGTAGTAGTACGGTAGATGCACATTGACCGAAAACTTAAAAAGTATAAGTTTACATTTTCCATTATTTAAATTCCATTGAGGCAAGTACAATGTTCAAGTACGAGTACATTTTCTAGTTCAGTTAGATCGCAAAGTTACTTTTAATACGATGTGTTCTAAAATTAAGGGGAAGGGGGGTATATGCAGAAATGCCTGGATAGCAGTGGCTACCATCTGATACTACGTAATGGGCCAATCATGAGTGGCAGCGAAACTTGCTACGATATCTGGTACCTGCCTCGTAGGTGGACGATGTATTCAGTGGATGTGAGGCTGTTCTTTAATTGTTGGCATATGCAGCTAAACGTGTACATTATTAGGCTAAATAAATCGTATTGCTATATTTCTGAATAAATCTAACAGATGTGCAAAATGATTTATTTTTTAAGTAGGGCAACGTTCAACATCTAAAGAGCCGTCAATGTTCTTTTCTGTTTGTTAGTTCCTCATTCGAGTACCGACAACGGTATGAGTGTTATCGATGTTCTCTCATTGTTTTCATCGTTATATCTATCCTTATCGTTGCAAATATTCAAGAGGGAGAAATAGGACGTTAAGAAATCAAAGAGTACACAAAGTAACTTAAATATTAAGAATTGGAAATATTAAAATTGAACCTCCCCGCCCTGTTTATCTAGCAGCAATACTGATGCCTTGAAATTAAGGGATCCCGGGTTCGATCCCCGGTGGCTCGGATTCCACTATAAGCTGTAGGTCTCGTCCCAATTAGCTTCTGTGTATATAGTGGATCTTAATACAAATCCAATCAAGTAAACATTTTTGCATACGATGCAAAAATCAGCACGCTTGGGCAAATTTCATTCTTCGCATTACATGCTAATTAATTATTATTTGTGATGTTAGAAAATAATTTCTGCAGTACCGTCAAAGTGGCCAAATTTGATTCTATGTAGAAGAATTAATCTTAAAGCATATCTCATAAAACTATTGATCCAATTCTGATCAATATTCAGAGCATAATATATTCTGAAATAAAATTATAATCTTCAGCAGTCACTTCTCTAACCAAAATGCCCAGTGCAAGAGTTGCAACTACATATATTCATTGATTTTATGTCAATATATTTGTCTCGTAATGGAGGTGGATTTGTAGTGAAAATATTTTTGTTCCTTGAGAGTGGCACGTCCTAAGTGGGCGATATTTCTCACATCCTCCCCATTTTTAGCCCTAAGTTCTGAATTCCAGTCGTTGAACAAGAAAAGTAAGATATTTCATCATGGAAGAGAAAATGGTATCATTAATACGGTTACTATTCAAGGGTGTTTTCGCTTATTTGATGCCTACTTTATTTAAGTTGGTGCCACTTTTCTGAAGCATGAAAAGCTACAATCTTTATACGCTCCCTACTGTTGTGATTTGGACAGTTTTAGAGTCATGGCACACTATGAGGCAGCTGCTTGCAGTGATTGAAACATTCAAAATTTCCGTTTTCGAACTTTATAAGCTTTGTGTTATTGAAATGTTCATATCCCCATCAACGGTTGCTTGCTACAAACCTTCGAAATGTAATTGGTGACGAGAGGTTGAGTGCTCTATCTGTTCTGTCCTTTGAAGAGCTTGCAAAATCTTTGGATTTAAAAAAGGTCGTGGCTGCTCATAAAAACAGACGTATCTTATCGTAGTTTCTTGCTGTGGCTCATGTTCTCATTTTAGCAACAAGTTAGTCACATAGAAATTGTGTTACGTCTAGTATTTATATGAATATACAGCGAGTTGATAATGTAATGAGTGTAGTTTCTATGGTGTACTCTTCACATGAATAGTAAGACTGATATTATTCCACTCAATAAGGGCTTAGGAAAATAAACAATATAATTATTGCATTTTATTTGACATAAAAGATTCGTGCATAAAAGTACCGGTAAAATTATACCCCAAAAGTATGAAGTAAGTAAATTTTTGTTGGTATTAGTTAGGCCCCCGACAATTTGACTCCGAAATCTGTAGCCTTCCCACTTATTTCAGGCTGGCGCCGTCACTGGATACAATCATTTCTAAGATGCTTTGTCCAGTGGCGGAGAGAGAGGGGGGAGGGGGTTAGAGACTGGCGCAGAGACAGGACGAGACTGTGTCAAGTTCTGACTTGTCTCGTAAATGACGAGATTCATCTCGTTCTTCTAGTTATATATATAAACTCAGGTCCATTTCTGGGCATGATCCTGATGCATGAATGAATGAGTTAATTTTCGGGGGGCAGTGCGTCAGCACATATGGTCATGTTGCACCCATCAAACTATACGAGGAACAGTGACGGAGATTGAGTTCCAAAACTGGTGGAGCAAAAGTGGCAGAAAGTTAGGGTAACTCCCCTACGCACCCCCCTTAAGCGCCGCCCCTGACGAGTAATATTCCCCATAACTATAAAACCTTTACCCGAAATTTAAAAAAAGGGATATAAAGAACCCCTTGAACGGTTAAAGTGCAAGGTTGTAAAGGACCTGCGGAGAAAAGAACATTTTGTGTAAAATGTAATGATACACTAAAACGTTCTTCAAAATATCCACTCTTCTCAAAAAGCTAAAACCACTTGTTAAACACACCTTCCAACATGGGTTGAGAGAGTTAAAAGTTTGTGTGAGAACATTCGATAAGATTATGCCAAACACTTTAAAATTATAGATTTGATACAAATTTCTGCAGGGGCTGTAGCCAAATTCGCTTCCCTCCCGTTCGCCAGTGCCACATATCTCCGCGATATCTGTTCTAATTCTTAAACCACAACTTAACTGACATCCGATTATGTTCCTAATGGTTTTATTTTTGTATTCGTTAGTAAAGGTAACTTTTGGTGAGCTGAACAAAATAAACTAGGAAGGGATTAACAATGATGCAAGTTACAAAATGTAAAGTTATGATGACAAATATTATAGCAATTTAATTATATTCGTACGTAAAGTATGTTGCTCCGGTCAGTCAAAATTTATAATCACATATTGTTATCAATAAGTATTCAAGTGAATGAAATGAATTACGCTGAATTAGAGTATGCAGAAAGCACGACTATGAACCGTAATAATTGCTTAATAGGATATAATATACAGGGTGGCTCAATAAGTCACTTAACACCCTCAGTACAAGGCCACTGCGGCATGGAATGTGAAAATGGCGATGACCAATCATTGCCTGGCCAAGGGGGAACCACATTGACGCCACCCACACGGTCGGCGGCCATCTTGATGTCCGCCATCTTGAATTCAACTTCAGAATTTTAAATGAGAAGGGGGTCGTGCGACATATCAAAATGGGCTAGAATTTCACGAGAAATGCAATGGTGAAGGTGTTTTCGACGTATCTTTAACCAGTAAAAAGTTATGACTGAATTCTTGTACCAATTTGCTCCTTTTCGAGTTGTTAGAAAAATGCCTTAAAATTTGTTTAGCGCATCGGTAATGCATCGAGATCAAAGTGACGTCTATGGAGAGACGTTCGTATGCCATTGCACACGATTTTAATCGGATACATCCATGAAGAGCTGCGCATTATGAATGGTTGTCGCGAACAATTTACAGTGTGACGCTTCCATTGAATTAAAAGTCCTTCACAGTGACAAGGCTAATGTTTATGTTCAGAAGGAAGTTCATAAACAGAATATTCGACCCTTGTCATCTGATAACTAACTTTGGACAAAAACTGGTTCATAACGTTCCCATAAGTGTTCTGGTGTTCTTCCCTATTGAAAATCTCTGTAAAAAGTACCTTCTTCCATAAGCAAGTATGAAAAAAACTGTTTATTTAACAAATCCAAGTAGCCATTTAAGGTTCCGTTGATGAAAAATTGACTAACGAATTGTGTTCCACACAGCACGACACACCATTAACTTACCAACACTAACCATTCAGCTTTGATCTGTCGAAAATGGGTTATCAGATAAAAAGCATCGAATATTCTGTTTATGAACTTCCTTCTGAACATAACATTAGCCTTGTCACTGTGAAGGACTTTTAATTCAATGGAAGCGTCACACTGTAATTTGTTCGCGACAACCATTTATAATCATGCGCGCCGACTACGTGGGTGCTCCGGGGCTCGAGCACCCACATAAATAATCTTGTGGGTGCGCCGCACCCACAAGATTTTTAGTTTGATAAAAACAAAATAAAATAAATATTTCTCACTTCCCATTATCAAAAAATAATAAGCAATTAAAACATTGAGATGGAAGTTAAAATTTCTAACCTCTAAAACATAATTGTTTCAAATGTGCAAAGGCAACAGACAAATATTTTTTGAAATAATTGATGTGGCTGTGGATTCGCTAAATCGTAGATTTCAAACAAAGGTTTTGGAACTTATTTCACACCTTGAAGCTTTTGCTATAGGTCAAATTGGTGCTGATCGAATTCTGCAGTTCTATGGGACAGACTTTGATAAAGGCAAGCTAACATTGCACAGGGACATGTTTCTAGATGTGTGCAGAACGAAGAAAGAAAAAGTGGCCAACTTGTCAGACATTACAAATATTTTAAGTAGAGAAAACAGTGGTCCCATGCGTGAAATGCTCACAGAATTTGTGAAGTTTGTACGGGTGATTTTAACTATACCTGTTACTTCTTGTACCTCTGAGCGGTCATTTTCAGAACTTAGACGATTGAAAACGTTTTTGCGGTCAACAATGACCCAAAAAAGATTGAATGATTTGGCAATTTTGCATGTTCATAAAGAAATGACTAAAAATATTGACATTACCAAAATTGCAAACAAATTCATAAGTGCAAATGACGTAAGAAGGAATGTGTTTTATATTGAAAGTTAACATGTCATGATTATTATTATTATTATTATTATTATTTGGTACATAAAGTTAGTCATTTTGTAGTTTCTGTTCACAACAAAATCCTTGCATAGTTCTTTCTGCAATACAATTAAAATTATTTGCATTTATGAAGATTTTTCATTTTAATTTGTATGAATGTGGTATTTTTTTTAGTAACGTGTTGATAATATCATTGCCTCTTGCAATCATTGTGCATGTAAGTTGTTTAAAGTATACAATACTTGATAATTACAGATCTAACCGCCATTGTTATGCACCCACAGAAATTTTGGAAAGTCGGCGCCCTTGTTTATAATGCGCAGCTCTTCATGGATGTATCCGATTAAAATCGTATGCAATGGCATGCGAACTTCTCTCCCGGGACGTCACTTTGATCTCGATGCATTACCGATGCGCTAAACAAATTTTAAGGCATTTTTCTAATAACTCGAAAAGGAGCAAATTGGTACAAGAATTCAGTCATAACTTTTTACTGGTTAAAGATACGTCGAAAAAACCTTCACCATTGCATTTCTCGTGAAATTCTAGCCCATTTTGATATGTCGCACGACCCCCTTCCCATTTAATATTCTGAAGTTGAATTCAAGATGGCGGACATCAAGATGGCCGCCGACCGTGTGGGTGGCGTCAATGTGGTTCCCCCTTGGCCAGGCAATGATTGGTCATCGCCATTTTCACATTCCATACCGCAGTGGCCTTGTACTGAGGGTGTTAAGTGACTTATTGAGCCACCCTGTATAATTCCTGAAGCTAGAAATGTTGCGTTTTTATGAAGCTTTTGTTATTATTTTTGATATTAAGAAACTGGCTTCTCTTTCGGCCTAAAATTCAAAATGTTATTGGTGTGCTGCAAATATGAAAATGATACAAAGATTGTTGGGTACAGATTCTTAATGAAGCAAACACAGTATGAAAATTTGAGCAACTGTACAGTAGGATCCATTAGTATTGCTCAGCAAATTGCCCATGACAATTTTCATTAATTTTTCTCTTCATTGGTATGTGTTTTTAACCGATGGATTTTTATGTATGCAGGTGCAGAAGTTGTCAACAGCTTGTTTTGAATTTTCTTTTAATTCTTGAAGCTCTTATTGTGTCAAATAAAGTGCACGAACATGGTGATGGACAATTTACACGGTAACACTCATGGATCTCACTGTACAAGCAAGTATAAACAGGATTGGTCACTTCCTATGCTTCCCATGTAAAATTTGCGAACACCATTACGTCACAAAATGTAGCGTGCAGAGACACCTGGTAGTGAATACTACACCCTCGGCATCATCCCATTCGGCCTACGTCATCAAGTAAACCTTCCATATTCCATGGTACAAGGGCAAAGTTTCAATCTCTTATAGGCGCTGCGAGATTCTCAAATCCTTGACTATTAATTGTAAGTTTACCGAAATTCAAGCTGTTATCACAGACTAGAAAATATATAAAATATATTCATGGAAGGAAAGTTCTAGTTTGGCCAACGATGTTAAAAATCATACTTTTCTCTTCACAAGTAGACCCAAGGAATAAATAATTTCAATTTATAATGTCGAATTCCACATGCCTTTAAGTAAAAGTACGAACTCATTTTTTATATAGATGTGATAATGCAGTGAAGGGTTTTCGTAACAGTCGTAATATGGCGCTGTGACGCCTCTGGTAACTGGGTCTCAAGGTTTTATTATTTCCTGGCAACTCTGATACGCGATAACGGATTTTCCCCCCGTTCAGAAGCTGGAAGTGGATTTCCTGTAAACCTCGCCCCTAAATAAATATCACGAACTTCGATGCGATCTCTGAAATTTTACGACTGGCTAAACAGTAAAGTTATTGTATCACGACAACTTTGCAATTCTTCAGATGGGAGTGGCGTGTTGGGTCACCATTAAAGTGAAGCAAGGTGTTTTGATTAAAGCAGGACTGAATTCGTAGAACTGAATGTGTGATTGTTTCGGATAGTTCTTCCCCTAGTGACTTAGCACAGATATTTGAAGCGTAGGGTGGATTTTGTGTTCTCCCTCCACCGGGACACAGTGAAAAAATCGTATCGTATAGATCAGGGTTTCTCAACCGCTGGTCCGCGGCCCGGTACCGGGCCCTGACACAAATTATACCGTGGTTCTCCTGAAATTTGTAATTTTGTTTGTGCAGCAATTTTCATTAAGAAATATTTATGTCAACATGCGGTTTAACTAACATTTTATATTTTCAATTTTAATATATTTTAATTGTTAATATATTTTTGTCGTTATTAGTAATCACATTTAAATTTAAACAATGGCATTTTCTCTAAACAATTTGGATGTAAATGTTGACTTAAAAGGTAAAGGTAAAAAAAGGTAAAGTGTTCCCCTGTGCTTAGCACCACGCCATGAAGGCGTATAGGGGGTGTGGGAGTAACGCCCCACACTTTCTTGATCAGGTCGTTAGTGGGGGTGATGTGATCAGCATCACGCCCCTGACCGCCTTTACCCCCCAGGGTTTCCCCCAGGTACCCATGTTATTCGACACTGGGTGGGCGCAGGGACCGCTTCCAACGTTAGAAAAGTTCCCGGATTTGAACCGGCCGGGGATCGAACCCGGGACCTTTAGCATGGTAGTCAGACGCGTTACCGACTGAGCCACCGCGGCATGTTAATTGTATTAACTTTAACAATATTATTTTTAGCACATTTATGTTACAGTTAAGCTTTAATTTCTAAAACACCTACTTGATACATATTAACATAAATTTCAATGAATATAAAGTGTTGACAAATTTTGAAATGTTATGTACAGTGGGATCCATGAGTATTACCGTGCAAATTGTCCATGACTATTTTCATTAATTTGTTTCTTATATTCTGTGTTTTTAAGCGATGGATTTTTATGCATACTGATGCTGAAGTTGCGAACAGCTTGTGTTGAGTTTTCTTTTAATTCTTGAAGATCTTATTGGGTCAAATAAAGTGCACGAACATGGTGGTGGACAATTTGCACGGTTATACTCATGGATCCCACTGTACATCGACAGATCCGGATTAAGGTGGGTGCTATTGATGGTGCAGCATTTGGCCCGTTCCTGAAATAGGCCCAGATGAAAACAGACGAGAATTTTTCGAAAGCTGAACACTTTTCTTTTGCTATATTAACCTGAAAATTAATCTTAGAATGAAATTTGGAGCTCCAAGTTCGGACGCCTAGACACAGCGTTACGTATTATACAGTTACTATTATTCTTTGCTCTGTGACGTAACTATAACGTCATTGTGTTTATTGTTCACCGAAGATTTCAAGCATCAGGCCCAATTTCGTCTTAATCTGGCCCTGTACATCGATAAATATTGCCGACTCTATATATATATCGCTAAAATATCGTGACTATATATCGTCTGGTTGATATCGCCTGGTCGATATTCTTTTTAGATATCGCTATATAGTCTGGACGATATATCACCCAACACTAATTTAGACGTAATCGAACTATTACTCTGTATAATTATGCCATAATTTATCTATTAATATTTATTTTCAAGGGTACATAGTTTTACTAGTAAAACTGATTGAAATTTATACTGTTATTAATAGAGACCGGATAGTTTTGCATTGTGCATATTGCATATGCAAATGCAAGTTTGGATTACATACATAAATAACTTGCATATATTTTAGAGGCAATAATTACTACTAAAATTGTATTTCACGTCAACGCACGACTATTTCCTTTCTTCACTGTTGTATATTCTCCACTTTCTTTCACAAAACAAGAAGATAGTACTTATTTCGTCGTTCTCGCGAGAACACTCAACTAGTAATACTCTTTTTTTAAAAGAGAAAAGACAACAATCCCATAGATAGTCCATAGATGATTTTGAACTTTACGTGTCAGGTGCTGTTGCCTCAAAATATTGTCCAATTGTATCTTGTGAAGTAAGGAGTGTTTTTTGTCCTGAGTATAAAAATATTCTTGCCGAAAACAGGAGTTTCAAGGTTGAAAATTTGACATATGTTATAATCAAGTGCAATCATTATCTGTAAGGAAAGTAGTTTTTCTTTGATTATATAATAGCAGTGTAAATTAAACAAGATAGTGTAGAAGAGTTCAGAACTGCAACTTTACATTTATTAATCGTATGAGCTGAAATAAGAACAAATATCATTTGCATGTAGGATATTTACGGTCACTGAGAGAAAACATTTAGAAAAGGTAAGGTGCTTTTCTAAAGTGCATATTTTTACATATTCTTGACATGTTCTTTAGTCAAAAGAACATGATTTAACTAAAAGAGCAAATAATAAGTCCGCATGAAAGACTTGAAAGCATTCGCGTGATGCCTCTCAGGGTATGGGGTAAAATCTCTCTGTTAGTTCGTCACATAAAAATCAATGTTAAGTTTGCACTAAGAAAAAGGAAGTCTATTTTACTTGTTTGCAAACTAAATACTTATATCCTAACATATAATCCATGTAACTCAAAGAAATTAAACTTCTTATAATTCAACTTGATCACTCTATTCAAAGCCCGAACTTCAAAGTCAAGACAAAACACACTCGTAATTGCCATGGTAACAGCCCTTACAAGATAAGTATATGCAGGTTAGTCACTATCCTGATATTATCAGTGATAGGTAAATTGCAGAAATTAAGATTAAAGAAAAATAAACATTTGTACAAGAGAAAAGATAATTAATAACAATAAATATTAGTGCAATGGGAAAGGACGTGTCATTCTGCACTTTTTAAAGTGCATATTTTACGTATTTTAAGTGCATGAGTATCCAGACCCTGGCTATTAACAATATAAAGAACAACCTTACCGTTTTTTTTTCTTTCTTGTTTTTATACATCAGTTTTCTGTCCTGTGACCAGTTGAAGTGTGCAGACGTTTACGCACAAGTTCTTCGTTCATGTACAGTCATGGACACTACTGGGTTGAAACAGCCCCATATACAATGAGATTGCTACAACCCAAAAGTATCCGTGACTGTACCTTGAGGACACATCTGGCGACACTTGGGGACTTTCTATATTGGCCGAGTTTGCGTACGTGGTTCCTGAGATGGGTGAATGTTTGGTGACTGACATGAAAATTAATGCGTGAGCTTTGAGCGTCTACGCGTGCAAACATTCGCTCTTGCGTATTATAGGTCGGGAGCGCCTGTTTACCTGCTCTGACGCCCTGGATATTTAGTTGGCCAAATGACAAATTTAGCAGATCCTGTTCCTGCGCAAGGTCAACGAAAGCCACGAAGCGCCGCCAATCGACAGGCGGGGTAAGCTGAAGGTGTTACTGCTCGTGAATGTTAACGATGTAGGAGACATTGTCAACATTCTGTAGAGCTTCAAATGCTGAAAGGAAAGTTGATGTGAGCTATGAAGTACTGTGAGTTCGTTTTGACTGCTGTCCGAGATAGCGCGTGCCAGAGGCGTCTCGTGAACGCGTGCGGTGGATGCTGCGCATGCGTCAATTGTGAGAAAAGGACAGCTTGCTCTGCGACGACATTCATGAGCATTTCTACATTCTAATTTTTTCATATAGGAGAAGTATTTATTTTAAGCCCCTATCACACGGAACTGGATTTCTAGTAGGAATGCCCTAGTTGGCGCTGAACTAACTTTGTAGGTAGCAATCATGGCCACCTGGCTGACTGCTTGACTGGTTTGGAGGAATAGGACATGTTCTAATTGCTACTTGCTTTCCTTGACTGGATTCTGTGGAACAGCCATTCAGAGCAAAGTTTCGCCATGTGAAGATAATCTGTGAGTTTGCAAAGTAGCGTTTTTTGTCTGTGGTTTCCGAGTGCATACAGCACGAAAGGCATGTCGAGTACCGTCTATGGTGACTGAGTGCACGGTGTTTACAATTAAAAAAGCTAAAATATTCTTCCATACGTGTATAGTAAACGTTGTAAAGTATGTATTTAAACAGCGCCATTCTTCTCTACCTAAAACTATTTAATACGAAGCGATATTCCTCTCGGTTGAATAGTTATCGTATTTAAAAGTGTGAAGTGATACGTTGTTTACATCTCGCGCGGCCGCCATTATGGGAACGAAAGACTATCGGCAAGTACGGTGTAACAAGTACCGTGTGAGGCGAAAACTAGCAAATGGGTAGCCAGTCCAGCGTCAACTAGAGCATTCCTACTGGATATCCAGTTCCGTGTGATTCAGGCTTTACACGAGAGCGCTCAACTAAGCTTATATTACATTTCTTGGAACTAAAGTGACGCGTGCGTCAATTGTGGGAAAAGAATTATTACTTCCTTTCACTTCAGATCCAAGAAATGTAATATAAGCTTAGTTGAGCGCTCACGTGTAAAATAAATACTTCCCCTATATGAAGAAATTAGAATGTAGAGCAAGCTGTACTTTTTCCCACAATTGACACATGCGCAGCATGCACCGCATGCGTTCACGAGACGCCTCTGCGCGTGACTTGCAAAACGGCGAGGCACGACACGGATGCCGGCATTTTCGATCCTTGCCTTTCCATCTTAAATCAAAAGGGCAGTGCTCGGAGTGGAAACTCCTTGCTGGGGTGTGTTTTATAGAATATTCTTAACTGGGGGATAGCATTCCTTGCGTTCGTCCCCACTTCGAGCACTGCAAGGGTGTACATATACCTTAATCCAGGGTTGTTAAAGTTCCTGTAACCCATAAATTCTAATGGGTTCTATTGGGTTCCGCTGCAGGACCGGAATTTTTTCTCGCACAATTTAAATTCGGTCCAAGTTGCGTATTGCTTCATTGAAAAAAGGTTCCTCGACCGTATTTAAATTGATCCTAGAATAAAGGTCCCCGGACCGAATTTAAATTCTTCCGGGAAAAAGGTTCCTGGACCGAATTGAAATTCTCTCGGGAAAAAGGTTCCTGGACCGAATTTAAATTCATTCTGGAAAAACTGTTCCTGGACCGAATTGAAATTGATCCGGAAAAAATGTTCCTGGACCGAATTGAAATACTTTACAGATAAAAAGGTCCTTTACGGTCCAGAACCCATTTACGCTTGCTTATTTTCTCTCCTGGACCGGAATTGGATTTATTAAAAATTCCTGAACCTTTAACCAACCCTGCCTTAATCATCATCAATTAGTGTTTAGACATATGGCCAGAGGCGTGGTGCTGATCACATCACCCCCCATCTTCGGCCTTGATCAAGAAAGTGTGGGACCCTAACTCCACACCCCCTATACACCTTCATGACATGGTGCAAAGCACAGGGGAGCCCTTTACTTTTACTTTTTAGACATACGCGCACATTAAGATCTGAAATATTTCGTTCTTTCGGTAGCTCGTGGCAACAATAAAAAAATGCGAGAAAAAGTGTACATTTTCGAAGTTGCATGAAAACATTTTTAATCATCACCGTTTCTTTTATTTTAACTTATTTTATATTAATAACAAGAAATAAATTTTAGGAATGGTTTTAAAACTTGAAAAATATATTTGTCAACTGTGAAATCATATTTTTTCTGTTTTTCAAAAAAAATGTTCCTAGAACAATTAAAACTGTTGCCTTGATGGTACAATGGGATTCATGAGTATTGCCGTGCAAATTGTCCATCACCATGTTCGTGCACTTCATTTGGCCCAATAACAGCTTCAAGAATTAAAAGAAAACTGAAAACAATCTGTTGACAACTTCTGCACCAGCATACATAAGAATCCATCGCTTAAAAACACAACGTAAGAGGTAAGTTATTGAAAATAGTCATGGACAATTTGCACGGTAATACTCATGGCTCCCACTTTACTCTAGGATTGTGGTGTGGATTAGTATATCTTCAGAAGAAAACGAATTGTTGCCCTCAACAAGCACTTGGCTCATATATCAGTGGCCAAAAGTTGGGAGGCAAAATCGTAAACATTTTGACTAAAAAATGTTGAGTGTTTACGCTGAACTTTGTATAGCAGCTTAGTACCTTGGACAGTCAGTCTTGTGGTGCATTATTCAACATTATTCTTGAAGGAGATGATTAGAAATTATAACAAGAGTAGAATAACTATATATTTCAGCGTATTAACTTTATGAAAGGTGTAAAAATAAAGAAAAACAGTTGTGTCGGATATTCACTAATCTGGTTTATCGACTAGAATCATCTCCTTAAGAATATAATAATAAATCGGCAATAAAGCAATAGGTTATTGGTATTAGTTTATTATAATAATTGTACTTAATATTACTATGGAATTTTATAACGGTCTGATCTCTTCCACAAAAGTAGGGGCCCGTAGACTTGCGTGCTTAACTCGTGACGTCATTAAACTTAGAATTTCAAAACATTATCCCCCATTATCTTGGCTATTCTTCAATATCAAAAGTCAAAGCACAGAATCTCATTTGATCGAAGCATACGCCAATACAAAGGAATAATTTTAAGAAGGAGCCATTTTGATTTGATAAGTGTCTGAGAAAATCCTGAATTACGAGAAAGTGATGGTAATGATTGCGTGTTTGTCTTAGATCCATGGAAGCAAGTAATAATATAAAAAGCCTTGCATACACAGGATGTTAAACATACAAATGAAATGAAGCTTTCGTGCAACATCCTATTCTTTGCATTACCCTAACATTCACCTTCTAACTCGTAAAATTGTTCCACGTCCGGAGCTCTGCACGAAAAGAATGCACGTCCGTTCTTCAGCATGACAGGACTACCAGCAACACAATGATTGAATGTAATACCTACATAATATACACTACTCTCAAGAAGTTTGGAATAATGTTATATTGGGTAAGTGGTTCCCAAAGTGCGCCCTGTTCCAGATTTGTGCTTATTTAGCACTACTTTTTATACACAAAATGCTTCTGAATTTTAAATATATGTCTATTTTTTTAACTTAGGCAAGCAACCTAACCACAATTACAAATATGTCAGTTTACAGCAGAATACTGCCAATTTCTACGCACGTTTCCAATATAGTGTAAGTAATCTTTAATTTGTTCTGTCCTGTTTCGTGCCGTGTCCAGAATAGAGGGATATACGTACGTAGAAAGGAGATTGATTTGCTTTATTTTTACTTAGCTTTTGTGCCACTTTTGGCTAATTTGCAAAGATGAAGATGATATGATGATATTGATAAATATACACTCACAAACATCCATGCCCAGGCCGGGATTCGAACCCGTGACCCCTGGCGTCGTAGCGCGATGTGCTAACCACTCCGCCACGGAGGCGGCGATAGAGAAAGAGATAGTGGAGAGGGGACGAAAGAGAAAAAACGACAGGGAGAGGAAGAGATGAAAATTGAAACATGGAGGGAAGATAATGACACACAGAGAGAAGGAGATAGAAAGAAAACGTACCGAGAAGGGAAAGAAAATGTAGACCTAGAGTAAAAGATATAGGCAGAGAGGGGTGATACAGAAAATAGGGACAGGGAAGGAAAACAGAATAGAGACACAAAGAAAAATACACAATTAGAAAGAGAAGGGATGAAGAGGGGACGAAAATAAAGACAGAGAAAGAGAGAAATACACAATTACAAAGAAAAGGGATGAAGAAGGGAAGAAAATAAAGACTGAGAAAGAGAGAAATACGCAATTACAAAGAAAAGGGATGAAGAGGGGTAGAAAATAAAGACTGAGAAAGAGATAAATACACAATTACAAAGAAAAGGGATGGAGAGGGGAAGAAAATATAGACTAAGAAAGAGAGAAATACACAATTAGAAAGAAAAGGGATGAAGAAGGGAAGAAAAAAGACTGAGAAACAAAGAAATACATAATTAGATAGAAAAGGGATGAAGAGGGGTAGAAAATAAAGACTGAGAAAGAGAGAAATACACAATTATAAAGAAAATGGATGGAAAGGGAAAGAAAATAAAGACTGAGAAAGAGAGAAATACACAATTAGAAAGAAAAAGAATGAAGATGGGAAAAAATAAAGACTGAGAAATAGAGAAATATACAATTAGAAAGAAAAGGCATGGAGAGGGTAAGAAAATAAAAACTGAGAAAGAGAGAAATACACAATTAGAAAGAAAAGGGATGACGAGGGGAAGAAACTAAAGACTGAGAAAGAGAGAAATACACAATTAGAAAGAAAAGGGATGAAGAGGGGAAGAAACTAAAGACTGAGAAATAGAGAAATACACAATTAGAAAGAAAAGGGAAGGAGAGGGGAAGAAAATAAAGACTGCGAAACAGTGAAATGCACAATTAGAAAGAAAAGGGATGAAGAGGGGAAGAAAATAAAGACTGAGAAATAGAGAAATACACAATTAAAAAGAAAAGGGATGATGAGGGGAAGAAAATATAGACTGAGAAATAGAGAAATACACAATTAGAAAGAAAAGTGATGAAGAGGGGAAGAAAATAAAGACTGAAAAAGAGAAATACACAATAAGAAAGAAAAGGGATGAAGAGGGAAAGAAAATAAAGGCTGAGAAAGAGAGAAATACACAATTAGAAAGAAAATGGATGAAGAGGGGAAGAAAATAAAGACTGAGAAAGATAGAAATACACAATTAGAAAGAAAAGGGATGAGGAGGGGAAGAAAATAAAGACTGAGAAATAGAGAAATACGCAATTAGAAAGAAAAGGGAAGGAGAGGGGAAGAAAATAAAGAGTGCGAAAGAGAGAAATACACAATTACAAAGAAAAGGGATGAAGAGGGGAAGAAAATAAAGACTGAGAAATAGAGAAATACACATTTAAAAAGAAAAGGGATGATGAGAGGAAGAAAATAAAGACTGAGAAAGATAGAAATACACAATTAGAAAGAAAAGGGATGAAGAGGGGAAGAAAATAAAGACTGAGAAATAGAGAAATACACAATTTGAAAGAAAAGGGATGGAGAGAGGAATAAAATAAAGATTGAGAAAGATAGAAATACACAATTAGAAAGAAAATGGTTGAAGAGGGGGAGAAAATAAAGACTGAGAAAGAGAAAAAAACAGAATTAGAAAGAAAAGGAACGAAATGGGAAGAAAATAAAGACTGAGAAAGAGAGAAATACACAAAATATAAAGAAAAAGGAATGAGATGGGAAGAAAATAAAGACCGACAGAGAGAAATATACCATTAGAAAGAAATAGGATGAAGAGGGGAAGAAAATAAAGACTGAGAAAGAAAGAAATAGACAATTAGAAAGAAAGGGGTTGAGGAGGGGAAGAAAATGAAGACTGTGAAATAGAGAAATACACAATTAGCAAGAAAAGGGATGGAGAGGGGAAGAAAATAAAGACTGAAAAAGAGACAAACACACAATAACAAAGAATAGGGATGAAGAGGGGAACAAAATAAAGAAAAAGAGAGAAATACACAATTAGAAAGAAAAGGGATGGAGAGGGGAAGAAAACAAAGACTGAGAAAGAGAGAAATACACAATTAGAAAGAACACGGATGAGGAGGGGAAGAAAATAAAGACTGAGAAAGAGAGAAATACACAATTACAAAGAAAAGGGATGAAGAGGGGAAGAAAATAAAGACTGAGAAAGAGAGAAATACAGAATTAGAAAGAGAAAGGATGGAGAGGGGAAGAAAATAAAGACTGAGAAAGAGAGAAATAGACAATTATAAAGAAAATTGATGAAGAAGGAAAGAAAATATAGACTGAGAAATAGAGAAATACACAATTAAAAAGAAAAGGGATGAAGAGGGGAAGAAAATAAAGACTGAGGAAAAGAAAAATACACAATTAGAAAGAAAAGAGATGAAGAGGGGAAGAAACTAAAGACTGAGAAAGAGACAAATACACAATTAGAAAGAAAAGGGATGGAGAGGGGAAGAAAATAAAGAATGAGAAATAGAGAAATACACAATTAGAAAGAGATGGGACGTAGAGGGGAAGAAAACAAAGACTGAGAAAGAGAGAAATACACAATTAGAAAGAAAAAGGATGGGGAGGTGAAGAAAATAAAGACTGAGAAAGAGAGAAATACACAATTAGAAAGAAAAGGGATGGAGAGGGTAAGAAAATAAAGACTGAGAAAGAGAGAAATACACAATTAGAAAGAAAAGGGATGAATAGGGGAACAAAATAAAGACTGAGAAAGAGAGAAATATACAATTAGAAAGAAAAGGGATGGAGAAGGGAAGAAAATAAAGACTGAGAAAGAGAGAAATACACAATTAGAAAGAAAAGGGTGAAGAGGGAAAGAGAATAAAGACTGAGAAAGAGAGAAATACACAATTTCAAAGAAAAGGGATGAAGAGGTGTAGAAAATAAAGACTGAGAAATACTCAATTTGAAAGAAAAGGGATGGAGAGAGGAAGAAAATAAATATTGAGAAAGAGAGAAATACACAATTAGAAAGAAAAGGGATGGAGAGGGTAAGAAATTAAAGACTGAGAATGAGAGAAATACACAATTAGAAGGAAAAGGGATGAAGAGGGGAAGAAAATAAAGACTGAGGAAAAGAAAAATACACAATTAGAAAGAAAAGAGATGAAGAGGGGAAGAAACTAAAGACTGAGAAAGAGACAAATACACAATTAGAAAGAAAAGGGATGGAGAGGGGAAGAAAATAAAGAATGAGAAATAGAGAAATACACAATTAGAAAGAGATGGGACGTAGAGGGGAAGAAAACAAAGACTGAGAAAGAGAGAAATACACAATTAGAAAGAAAAAGGATGGGGAGGTGAAGAAAATAAAGACTGAGAAAGAGAGAAATACACAATTAGAAAGAAAAGGGATGGAGAGGGTAAGAAAATAAAGACTGAGAAAGAGAGAAATACACAATTAGAAAGAAAAGGGATGAATAGGGGAACAAAATAAAGACTGAGAAAGAGAGAAATATACAATTAGAAAGAAAAGGGATGGAGAAGGGAAGAAAATAAAGACTGAGAAAGAGAGAAATACACAATTAGAAAGAAAAGGGTGAAGAGGGAAAGAGAATAAAGACTGAGAAAGAGAGAAATACACAATTTCAAAGAAAAGGGATGAAGAGGTGTAGAAAATAAAGACTGAGAAAGAGAGAAATACACAATTAGAAAGAAAAGGGTGAGGATGGAAAGAAAATAAAGACTGAGAAAGAGAGAAATACACAATTTGAAAGAAAAGGGATGAAGAGGGGAAGAAAATAAAAACTGAGAAATAGAGAAATACTCAATTTGAAAGAAAGGGGATGGAGAGGGGAAGAAAATAAATATTGAGAAAGAGAGAAATACACAATTAGAAAGAAAAGGGATGAAGAGGGGAAGAAAATAAAGACTGAGAAAGAGAAAAAACGCAATTCGAAAGAAAAGGGATGAAGAGGCGAAGAAAATGAAGACTGAGAAAAAGAGAAATACACAATTAGAACGAGATAGGATGGAGAGGGGAAGAAAATAAAGACTGAGAAAGAGAGAAATACACAAAATATAAAGAAAAAGGAATGAGATGGGAAGAAAATATAGACTGAGAAAGAGAGAAATACACAAAATATGAAGAAAAAGGAATGAGATGGGAAAAAAATAAAGAACGACAAAGAGAGAAATACACCATTAGAAAGAAAAGGGATGAAGAGGGGAAGAAAATAACGACTGAGAAAGAGAGAAATACACAATTAGAAAGAAAAGGGATGGAGAGGGGAAGAAAATAAAGACCGAGAAATAGAGAAATACACAATTAGAAAGAAAAGGGATGGAGAGGGGAACAAAATAAAGACTGAGGAATAGAGAAATATACAATTAGAAAGAAAAGGGATGGAGAAGGGGAGAAAATAAAGACTGAGAAAGAGAGATATACACAATTAGAAAGAAAAGGGTGAAGAGGGAAAGAGAATAAAGACTGAGAAAGAGAGAAATACACAATTTCAAAGAAAAATGATGAAGAGGTGTAGAAAATAAAGACTGAGAAAGAGAGAAATACACAATTAGAAAGAAAAGGGTGAAGATGGAAAGAAAATAAAGACTGAGAAAGAGAGAAATACACAATTTGAAAGAAAAGGGATGAAGAGGGGAAGAAAATAAAAACTGAGAAGTAAAGAAATACTCAATTTGAAAGAAAAGGGATGGAGAGGGGAAGAAAATAAATATTGAGAAAGAGAGAAATACACAATTAGAAAGAAAAGGGATGAAGAGGGGAAGAAAATAAAGACTGAGGAAGAGAAAAAACGCAATTCGAAAGAAAAGTGATGAAGAGGCGAAGAAAATGAAGACTGAGAAAAAGAGAAATACACAATTAGAACGAAATAGGATGGAGAGGGGAAGAAAATAAAGACTGAGAAAGAGAGAAATACACAAAATATAAAGAAAAAGGAATGAGATGGGAAGAAAATAAAGACTGAGAAAGAGAGAAATACACAAAATATAAAGAAAAAGGAATGAGATGGGAAGAAAATAAAGACCGACAAAGAGAGAAATACACCATTAGAAAGAAATGGGATGAAGAGGGGAAGAAAATAAAGACTGAGAAAGAGAGAAACACACAATTAGAAAGAAAAGGGATGGAGAGGGGAAGAAAATAAAGACCGAGAAATAGAGAAATACACAATTAGAAAGAAAAGGGATGGAGAGGGGAACAAAATAAAGACTGAGGAATAGAGAAATACACAATTAGAAAGAAGAGTGATGGAGAGGGGATCATAATACAGATTGAGAAATACAGAAATACACAATTAGAAAGAAAGGGGATGAAGAAGGAAAGAAAATAATAACTGGGAAAGAGAGAATGCACAAATAAAAAGAAAAGGGATGAAGATGGGAATAAAATAAAGACTGAGAAATAGAGAAACACACAGTTAGAAAGAAAAGGGATGGAGAGGGGAAGAAAATAAAAACTGAGAAAAAGAAAAATACACAATTAGAAAGAAAAGGGATGAAGAGGGGAAGAAACTAAAGACTGAGAAAGAGAGAAATACACAATTAGAAAGAAAAGGGATGAAGAAGGAAAGAAAATACACACTGGGAAAGAGAGAAATACACAATTAAAAAGAAAAGGGATGAAGAGGGGAAGAAAATAAATATTGAGAAATAGAGAAATACACAATTAGAAAGAAAAGGGATGAAGAGGGGAAGAGAATAAAGACTGAGAAATAGAGAAATACACAATTACAAAGAAAAGGGATGGAGAGGGTAAGAAAATGAAGACTGAGAAAGAGAGAAATACACAATTAGAAAGAAAAGGGATGAAGAGGGGAAGAAAATAAAGACTGAGAAAGAGAGAAATATAGAATTAGAAAGAAAAGGGATGGAGAAGGGAAGAAAATAATGACTGAGAAAGAGAGAAATACACAATTAGAAAGAAAAGGGTGAAGAAGGAAAGAGAATAAAGACAGAGAAAGAGAGAAATACACAATTAGAAAGAAAAGGGTGAAGATGGAAAGAAAAATAAAGACTGAGAAAGAGAGAAATACACAATTTGAAAGAAAGGGGATGAAGAGGTGTAGAAAATAAAGACTGAGAAAGAGAGAAATACACAATTAGGAAGAAAAGGGTGAAGATGGAAAGAAAATAAAGACTGAGAAAGAGAGAAATACACAATTTGAAAGAAAGGGGATGAAGAGGGGAAGAAAATAAAAACTGAGAAATAGAGAAATACTCAATTTGAAAGAAAAGGGATGGAGAGGGGAAGAAAATAAATATTGAGAAAGAGAGAAATACACCATTAGAAAGAAAAGGGATGAAGAGAGGAAGAAAATGAAGACTGAGAAAGAGAGAAATAAGTAGTATAAAATATGATATTATAAACCCGATAAAGTATGACCCCCCTCAGATTGATTTGCCTACACTTAAAACTAGCTCAACATGCCCATATGAGTTTTTTGCTCAAGTGTGGCACCCTGTCTAATCCAAGATTTTTGTAAAAATGCCCTCGGGAATTTTCCGTGAAAGTATGACCCCCCTCAGATTGATTTGGCTACACTTACAAAAGCTGCATCTGCCAGATTTTTGTCCATAAGCTTGTCAAAAATATGCCCTCTTGATATTTTTTTTGCCCACACCTAAAACTAAGCCAAGATACACCCACCCACGCACACCCACACCCACCCACACATATTTACTTCCGGTCCACTTCCGGTTTAAGTTCAATTGGGCACCAGGCTCAACTTGTATATTTAGTATTAAGATAATATAATTCTTCTAGAATTGCTCTGTGACTCTCTCATTTCTTACATCATAAACATATGATTTTTCACCTATGAGAATAACACTACATATGGTGTCATCAGGGAGTGTATCGTGGAATTCACAGATAATTTTAATGTTTGTCCTGTCATTAACCACAACTTGTTTCCTTTTTGAGGTGTTGATGACAAACATGGGTCTCTGTGCTTTGAATTCATCTGGTGTGTAATACATGTCAGTATTGCCAGTAGTGACCCTTTTGTATGCTGTAAATGCTTCATATAATTTAAGGAAATCATCCTTGGACATGTCTAAATTATAATTTTCTCTAGGAAATACCTCATTTCTGCCATTTTTAAGATATATGTTCTTGATGTTGCAGCTATCAAATTTACTTGAATTTTTTTCCTGATTATTGTGTCTTCCAGTCTGAAACAGTACCACCACAAAATCTGGCATGTCATATTGTATACTGGAGAATGAATTTGTAGCATCAAACTCATAATAGGTACCAGTTGCGGGCTTCTGTACACATTGATATGTATAAAATTGTAAAGGTACCTGTGGATTTTTTATTATATCTGCTTTGTATTTAAGAGCATAACTGGCTTCATATTCAACAACCGGGATTCTTAGCTCCATAGTCTGAATAATGCATTTGCCTTCATCAGGTAGTGTATTAGGCAGAGCTTCCCCTGTAGAGTTTAATGTGCTGTACCTCATCAAAGCATTATTATCATTGGCAGCTCTTCTAAATGTGATTCTTAAACCACCCTTCCACATAATATCTTTGAAATCTGAGAAGAATCCTGGCAACAGGCGCATGGGGAACAGCACTGTGTGGCTTTTAGATATAATTTTATCACCAGCCTCAAATCCACCTATTTTGTAGTAAGAAGCCTCGGTTTTGGATAATTTTAGTGTGGCCAAAGCTGTAGAGGTAATACCAGGGTAATCTACTCTGTTTATAACAACACCATGTTTTCTGATCTCAATTTCAGAGAACAGATGTGGCACAAAATTGTCTACCAATCTTATATTTGAATTTGCCGGATAATCTGTACCATCGAGCTTTACAACATCAAATTTGATGTATAGATCTGCTCTGTGGGGGTGTATAAAGCCATCCCCTACATCAAGATCAACCTCAATTTCTGTGTTGGGTTGATTTAAATTTGCAAATGTCCTCCTGTTTGGAGGGAATGATTGTAGCTCATAACTCTCAATATTTTCCATTTTTTTCTTGTATGTATTTTTATTTAAATATTAATCTCTATGATAGCAGTTGTTGTGGCTCCAGCAAAATCAACTAATTCTTCTTTTTCATTAGTGACCATTAACTCAATGTAATCTATTCTATTATGGCACACAGGAAAATATAATGTTGGGGATGGAGTATAGATGATCGGTTCCATGAATTCAGAATTAGGTTTGAATGTTGCAATAATGCCAGTTTGTTTGTGAGTGCCTATGCCATTTGATTTGGTGATCATACCCTCAGCCACATTACAGTGAATATTCAGAGTCTCTATGGCTAAGAATTTAGGTATATTAATAGCAGTGTGTTTGATGGCTGGTTCAAGTTTTGTGTTGTTCTCAAATCCTAACAGCTCTCCTATAGTACCCAGATCCACTGTTTCTGTAGCAGATACAATCTCTACTCTGTGAGTGACAGAATTTTGAGTTAATACTATACCTCTGGGTAATTGAGCATTTAGAGTGGACAGATTATACTGCCCTGGAGTGATGACAATTTTTTGATCCCCTACTGCAATTGTGTTGTTGTGGTGTGTAATATTAGGGATCAAGTACATGCCATAAAATGCTCTGAGAGCTATTGTTTTGGGATACACTATATCATCACGTAATTTGAGTTTCAATATTGAATTTTGGCTGGTGAGATGGAATACCCCCATGATGTTTCAGATACCACAGGGCCTTTTGAAAATCTTCAATTGATGGTTTATTTATTTGAGACATATATCTAAGAACAGATAAACACAAATGTCCACAATTAACATCTTTGAAGTTTTGAACACGGGCATTATTGTAATAAAGATTAGCTGAATTTAGATATTTTATTAAATTTTCAGGTGGAACACCTCCAAATGAATCAAACACAAATGCCTTATTTTTAAAATATTTAAGATAACAGATCCAGTGAGTGCCCTGATTTTTGTACTTATCCAAATTAACAATGCCACACTCTTTGTTGAGTGGTTGCTCTGGTAAAGAATCAGACATGTACACACCTCTAAAATGTTTGATGCCCAGTGGCTTGATTAAAGCTTCAATATCTTGGTTTGTAAGCGGCTCTTGTTTTTTTTTTAAACTTATTCATGGCTCTCTTAAAACCTTTGCCTTGTTTCTCAATAGCCAGGTTATGGCGCTTCAATTCATCTAATTCTGCCTTATTCTTCTTGGCATCTATTACTGTTTTTACTACGGCGGCTGATCCCCCAGCCAAGCTCCCAACAGCCCCAAGTGCTGCTAAGATGGCCGGGATAGTAAATATAAATCCACCCACATGTGATTTTTTTCTAGATTGCTGTAATTTTTTTAATTGGGGGGTACTAAGTAATAATTTCATACCATGGCCCTTGGCAATACAAGAATTTTTTTTCTTGCGCTGCTTTTTGGTTAAAAGGCTATCAATAGTTTTAAGAGATTTAAGACCTGCATAAGGTATTTGATACATAACACCCTTGGCCTTCATCCTAGGTTTATTATATATATATTCACAACCCCCACCCCAGTTTTTGTTTGGTGTTCATAGCTATGGTGGTCCCCAATGCTGCTATATTTTCACTTAAAGAAGCATCTTTGCTTACAAATCTACCAAATGCAGCCTCTTCTAATTTCTTGTCTGCAACATGTCTCTTGTCAAGATCAGAATGTGTGTTGTATGCTATGTCATGGTCTCTACAAGCAGCATCTAGGGGATTAACACCAGGATCACCTCTGTTTAATCTATGATCCAATTTTGTGCCTGGACCACAATACTGATAGCCTGGAATGTGTAGTTCAAATGGCAGCTTGTTTATAATGTCATTAACCAGCCCCCGACCCTCAGAAATATTCCAAAATTTAGGTGGTAGAGTATTAATAATTTTTATAAGATATCCAATCCCCTTAGTGTCATTCACTATAAAATTAGACAATTTTGTGCTTATCATGTCCATAATTCCAACCTTTTCATTGTAAAAATTGTGGTTGCCAGCATTTTCCTCCCCAGCTATCACCAATAACCTATCTACAAGTTTCCTGACATCATCAACCCACACAAATTCTTTGGGCAGGGTGTTGTATTGTTTGATTCCACTGCCTGTCTTGATCTGTGACCATATGGGCTTGATTAAGTTGTTGTATTTTGCTCCACTGCTAGACTTGACTCTTTTTTGTGTGGGATCATTGTTCTGGTATAGAGCATCTGATTTTATTAATATTTCTTTGCAATGCTCATAATCTTGATCTGTATAGCTGCCAGGTCTCTTCCTAGTCATCAGTTCCCACAATCCAGGTGTTCAGGGATACTTAACAAAAGCACCTCTTTCTCCAAGATGAGATTCTGAATATACAATCAGATCATCTCCCATAAATGTTACTCTGAAATTGACAATTCTATGTATGATGCTACCATCACGCTCTGTGTCAGCATATAAGCCAAAAACCTCATCTTTGTTGTCTTTAGGTGTGCTTAAATATTTTTGAGCAAGAAGACCCAATTCAATAGGATCCTGAGTAGCTTCAATTCTTCGAGGAGCAACAGGACTAGGTGTATGAATACTAGAAAGTGGGGTGATTGGATAATCTAATATGTTCCTTGCAGCTACAGGTACAAGCTCTGTGATCAAATGTTGATTTTGCTCTGTAACAGTTTTGATATTTTTACCTAATTCACTAATAGCATCAATAATAGGCTGTTCTGTTTATTTGTGTTTTTCATAGATTCCTCGGTTCTCTGATTTCCATCCCTTAAATCTTTTCACAAGATAATTTCTTAATTTAAGATCATCAATAATTGGCCTTTTCATGGTTATTTATATATGTTTCAATGTCTAGAAAATTGTTAATTTTATTTCTATATTTACCAGTATTAGGTGTTCTTGTCATGTCAATTGTGACAAACCCATAACTATCCTGGTTCCAGCACCTACTGCAAATCTTGGAAAAATCATTGTAGCTCAAGTCCCCACCTACATATTCATCATGTATGTGTTTGAGGTTGGTATGATCTTGATGAAACACACATATAAAATTGCTGTTGTCTCGGATCAGCTGCTTGGGTATTTTTGAAAAAGTCTGTGCAAGGTAGAAGCAATCAATGTTTTTGTGTCGGCCCTGTGTAAAAAAATTTCTAACCTTGTTTTGATTATCCAGTATAATGTCATCAAACACAACAACAGAATTATCGAGACATTCATGGAGTGGCTTAACATCTGATTCAAAAGTGGCAATATCCAGTCCATCATATAGCTTCATCAGCTGCTGATATTTTAATTGTTCCAAGCTCTTAGAGAAGACATACAAGTGCCTGTTTTTCCAGTCTAACCAGTTGGGTGCCAATAAAAAATTATCAATCATTAGTGTAGTTTTACCGCAAGCCGATGGCCCAACAATAAGACATCTAATATTATCAGGCAGCAACTTGCCATTTCTCTTAATCTGCTGTTCAGGTTCTGGCAGCCTTTTTATAACATCCCAAGTGTTCATAGTATCACTTTGTTTGCATCGATCCAGCTGTGTTCTGGAAGTCCTACCCATTTGACAAGTAACTTGTTGCCTTTTCTGCGGATGATTTTTTCTATGAGATATGTGTCGGGCTGTTTAGTTTTGTTGAGTTCTTCTTCATAGAACCTGCCTTTGAGAATTTCTCCTCGGTGGTCTTTTATTATATATGTGTTAAGGGTCCCAGGTTTAACTTGAACCACTGTAAATAATTCAGTGCTCCAGTTTCTTGTAAAGCCTCTTTTGAATAAGTGCTTATATTTGCTGATTCTTACTTGATCACCCACTTTGTATTTGGCTTTTTTTGTTGTTGGCTGATATTTAGAATAATAAACAGTACTGATCAATTTTTGCTCATCAGATGAAGTTACTTCAGAGGGTTTCATGTTGATTGTGGAATGGACCGAGTTATTATATTTTTGTAGAAGTTCTGGAAGAATATTAATCCATTTATAATTACCTTGAAGTGTAAATTGTTTATACATATGATTTTTTAGGGTTTTGTTGAATCTCTCTACAATTGAGGCCTTGAGATCACTGTAACTCGAGTAATGTTGTATTGACTGGCTTTTAATAAATTGTTGGAACACAGAATTATAAAATTCTTTGCCATTATCTGTTTGCAAATAGCGCGGTGATCTTCCACTCTGATTGATGATTGTCCTGAAGGCTTCTGTAACATATTTTCCAGTCTTTGATTTGAGTGGCACAGCCCAGGCAAATTTTGAAAATGTGTCTATTACAGTGAGTAGATACTTGTAGCCCTTGTTGATTTTGTCTAAGTTTTTCAGCTGTCCACTTGCCATCTCAATCAAGTCGCACTGCCATAAATCATCTATGCCTTTTGTAACTACTGGCAATCTCTTAAAATTATGTCTGGCTTGTCTGTGTAATTCATCAACAATAATTTGTCTAGACATAATATGTAAACAAGAATATTGCAACTATAGGGTGTTCAGCAGCTGATACTACAGGATTTTCTAAATACAGTTTGTCCCCTATTTGTATATTAAATTCCAGAGAGCCATCATCTTCAGCATAAGATGTTTCTAATGTATTGGGATCTGTAAAATCCTCTAACTCTACACTGGTGATTTTTGGTTTGTTATCAGCATTTGTTATTGATAAGGTGGGGTAGTGGTGTGCCTGTGGTTGTAGCCAATATTTGATCTTGATTGGTCTCAGTGTGCCCCCAACAAAAAACTGGTAATAAAATTGTGCAGGGGACAGCATATATATTTTGCCACCTGGTGTAAATGGTGAATCATATTCTTTGTTGGGGATGCTGTACAATTCAAGAATTACTGTATGTTTAGGATTCTCGATTATGCCTGTTATTTCTTTTTCTGCTGTAAGCAATCTACTTGTTACAGATTCAAGGTGCTCATTGATAGTCCTAACAATCTCATCGTGCCCCGGCTTGATCCTTATGTCCACAGCAAGTTTCTTGTATTGTTGCACAATCTCTTGTAGCTGGGTGGCAAAAACAGACAGAGCATTTGCTTGATTGGATTCCATGGTCCCTAGCTGTTGCTTGATATTAGCTACAATTTGCTGTAAATTTTCAACAACTGCCAATTTTGAATTTTGAGCAGTAAGATCATGGACCTGTCTTCTGATATCCTCAAACAGGGCATGCAGTTCATTAATATGTTGATTTGTTGGTAGAGTGGCCACTGTCTGAGTAAGGTGTTTGATCTCTGTTTGGATATTCTTGATATCTTCTGATTTCAATATGCGATTCACAGCTCTCTTAATATTTTTAAGTTCCTGTGATGTAGGCAGATTTGATACAGTATTTTGCAAAGATTCAAGTGCCAATTTTACATTGTTTAATTCAGAAGCATCAGCCACACTTTGCATAGCATTTTGGAGCAGGGCTATATCTGCCTGAGTGGGTGTTGATTGTTGTAAAATTTCAAGCTTTGTTTGGATATCATCGATCAAGTGATGAAAATGAGATAGCTCAGATTCAGTGTTGAGGTTTTCAAGCTTTGTGATTTGTTGCTGGACACTGACAAGGGTATCTACAATCCCAGGCAATCGGGATTCTAGAGATTCTTGTACATTTGTCAAATCACTTTGCACTGCTGCTATTGTACCCTCAAGATGGGTTATGGTACTTTGAATTTTTCCAAAATCTTCATATGTTTCAAGTTGCAGCTTAATATTGGCAACACTCCGAGTTATTGCACTCAAAGCATCAGAAGATGGCAAGTTGTTCATAAAATTTTCAAGTGTCTCAATTTTTTCTTTAACCTCGGCTATGGCATTGTTCAAGGGGTCCAGATTAGGTATCTGTAATGATTGAATCTGTTCTTTTAGAGTGGAAATCACTAGATCAAAATCTTCTTGTGATTTTATGCTTTTGACAACTGTTTGGAGCTGTGCCTGGACATTATTTATTTGCTCTTCCAATTGTTGTTTCAATTGCTCAGAGTTGGTCGCCTGGGTCTTAAATTTGGCTTGAAGAGCTGCTACAGCTTCTTCTAAACTTTGAAAATTATCCAATGTGGCCAAATCAGTATATTTCTGAAGCAATAATTTGAGTTCAGAATCAATTTTAAGAAGAGGGTCCATGCATTGTGATTGCAAATTTGTAATTTCTAGTTGAAGACTGGCATTCAGTGTGGTTTGTAAAACTTGTAAATCACTTCTTAATTTCTTGACTCTGACATCAAGCATCAGAATCTCATCACTGTGATCTTCATGTCTCGTATGGCCAAATATATCATTAGGCATTTTTGTTTTAGCGGTTATTTATTATTGAATATCTAATTCTTAATTCTATAAAAAAAGGTATAAGCTTGTCATAGGATCCCGGGACCTCAATATATAAGCAGTCACCATCAGAAACAGTATAAACAGTGCCAGAAATCATGTTTGAGTGCTTAATTCTATAAATATTTCTCCCTATTGAAATCTTGACATTACCCTCAGGGGTTGTAATAAATTGTAATTGACCACCTACAGGTAATTGGTAATGATTTAAATTATTGTTAAATATGTACAATGTTTTACCTGTTTCATCATCAACATCTGTAAGTATGCTGTTCAGATGAATAATTAACAAAGCACTTAGTTTAGATATTATATCAGAAGAGGCTTGTGGTGTTGGCAGGTCCATAATAGCCTGTTTTTTGAACCCAAATAAGTTCATAGGCATGTTTATTTATTTCAAATCATGCTCTGTAATTGGACATTGATTGCCATTTTTCAAATCACAATGACCCCATGGTAAAGTATGTATGCCACATGATAAAATGCATCTCTTATCATCATGTGGGTCCAGAGCCACTTTTCTTACAATATTGCTAGTCAACAAGTGATCCACACTCTGAATTCTGGATTCTGATGTTCTGATTGTGCTACATGATTTGAAGCAATTTTTGTAATCTTCAAATTCAAGCTCTTTGTCAACAATTACTCTGCCAATGCCCTTGGCTTTTTTGGCAACAACACCACTACATGTTTCAAAACTGTACATCTTGGCCCTTAACCCAGCAAATGCCACAATAACATTACCAAGTGTCTCATCTTTTAACTTGCCAGGCATCTTTTTGTTGTGGTGTTGAATTTTTTAATGTTCACTGGTATCAAAATATTTAAACAATTCAGGCTGTGCTATATCTTGATAAACATCTTCTGTTTGAATATCAAGAACAAAACTATCTGTGTCCATGTACATCAATTTTACACAATCACCATAAAAAGGTTTCAGCACATCATAATACAATTTTAACATGTGTAATTTGGCCAATTACAATATTACAGCCCCTGCATAAATAGGCTTATCAAACTTAATCTTTGTTTTTTTCATATTAAAAAGTGCCATATTTTCATCATAAATTCTTCTGTAGTTGAAATTAGGCTTTGCAATCAATTTTTTGCTCCGGCTGGGGTCAGTAATTATTTTAACATCAATATGTTTTCTGACATTTTCTATTGTTTTGCCATACACAGAATTGACCATCAATTTAAACAAGGTCTTATCAAATTGGCTCATTGCAGATGTTCGAAGCTCTGTGTTTGTATCAATATATGGCTTCAACCATCTTGAGTGCCTGAACCTCAAAACTTTTCCAACTTTGCTCACTTGAACACCATGATTCATTAGGAACTGGAGGTTTTTGTAATATATGACATAATCCTGTTTTGGCTCCAGAGTCATCATCAATTTATTTTGTTTAGAGCCAGGTGAGCACTGAACCTCAGGAATTGGGGGCAGATCAGAAAATGTGTTGTGTAAATTATCAGGAATTGTCAGATCAACCTCTAAGAACAGGCCATAGTTACTGTCATCAAAATCCTTAAGATCTTCAATATTGAAATCTTCAACCCACTCAAGCCCTGCATATGGCAGTTTATCCATCATAGCATAACCATAGAGGCTGTTGGCATCTACATACAGTATATAATTTGATGGCAGTGCTGGATCATAATCAGGAATATATTTGTTATTTGCTCTGGCATATCTCTGAGAGCATTGCACCATGCCCCCCTCTTATACATTGCTCCATGAACAGATACATGTCTTGATCTTGGATCAGTTCCAATTGCATTTTAGTGTTCAAAAACATTGCAGACCATGCTAGGCCTGGCGCACTGTAAAAATACATTGGATCCAGCTTATAATTTTGCATGGAAGATTTTCTGAATGCCTGAAGTATATCAGCTAAGAGGGTCACATCAAGTTTTAAATATGCCTTGTGATAATCACCAAATGACTTGCATTTTAAATTGTTCCACATCAATTGGGCATGGTGATAATCATCATCAGTGATTCTAGATGCTCTGATTTTGCTGTAAAACTCTTGTTGTGGTGGCAGAGAACACTCATCAAATTTAGAAAAATCTGTAACATAATCATATGGATATACACCCTTTCGCCTAATTACTTTCAGGTCCTGATTTGGAAACAAAGCACATGTGATTTTGAATTGATCACCAGATAATTGAGTGGCCAGTGTAGCCAGGCTAGCCGATAAAATTCTGTAGGAATCAAGAAATCTTAAGTGAATAGAAACACCATTAACTTTAATTATTTTGCTAATAGCAATATATTTTTCATTATTTTCAGCTAAAATATTTAAATTCTGCTTGTCAAACCTCTCGTACCTGATCAGATGATGGAAATCATAATTGGATGCTCCATGGCAAAATATGGGGACAAATTTTGGTCTCTGGATCTTAATATTACAGCTATTACACAGGGCCATTAAGAATTTACCATCTGTATGGGAATGGTGATGTACGTTGATATTTATATCTGAAAATTCAGAATCACATACCGGGCATTTTTCTGCATTGTTGAAATCTTCATTCTGTTTCTCTGTTAAAGGCAACATGGGTTTTGATTTTAATAAGACATTAGATGCTATGTTATGGCACTCATTTTCTATTCTATGTGCAAATTCTTTGATGGCATCTGGTCCCATGTATAAATATTCTTTACTAACAACACCATCCTGTACAACAACATAATAAAAACTAGAAGGTTCATGTAACTGGTATGGTGTAATTGAAGATTCATCAGGATCTGGGCTGCAGAATGCAAGGGGTTTGAGATTTGATTCAAAATCACAGACTATATATGCTGGGTGTTTCAACAAGGCTTCAAATTTTTTGAATTTGGCATTTTCACTTGGATTAGGCATCACCATATGAACAGGTTTATAGTTGCCACAGTATTTCAGATGCTCAATTAACTTGTTTTTAGCAATTTCTGTGTTACATTCACAAACACCATTTATTATTTTTTGACCATCAAATACAGTTAAACATCTTCTGCACAACTTAAATATTCTATTAGATTTGTCTAGTTGTGTTCTGACTAAAGCTTCAAGATTATGCATCAGAGTGTAATGGTGTGTGCCATCCCCTTCAATTAAGAGCAGATCAATCGGAACAGCAGAATCATCATCAAATGTACTGATTCTGAGAGGTGCTATCAAGCAATTGCCACGGCCAGTAGAACAAATAAATACATTAATAGATAATTGTTTACCATTGATATCCCGGGCCTTTTTTTCAAATTTATCAATATTCTGAACAGACATTGGATATTCTAAACCCTCCATTGCTTCATCAAAATCATGTTCATGTTGTTTATAATAACTTATTCTCTCAGGATGCCTTAAAACTGGAAACAAAGCAGCTAAAATACACCACAGAAAGCATTTCTCATCATTATTTTCTATATTAACCACGGCTCTTTTGTTTTTAATATTGGCAGGTAATGGCAGATATGTAGATCCTTGTAATGGGCTGAATTCAGAAATATTAACATATAACTTGTGTGGAGATCCGCATAGGCTCCATCCTGACTCTTTTCCAGCAAATTCAGAGTGTTTAATATTAAATTGATCTATCAAACTGCTTATTATTTTGTCTAAATTTGCATTTGAATATACCGGTACAGTTTCTGTTATGTGGGGCTGTGTAAATTTTGTGCCATTTGGTTTCTTATATTGTGCAAACAATTTGAGGGACAGCTTATAAGAGCCATTTTGTGCATTTAGAATTGCCTGCACATCAGGATTTATACTGTTCAAAAAATTCTTAATACCACATCTTGGCTCTGATTTAAAACAGTGATCCCTAAGTTGGCCAGCAAAACTGTTATGGATAGGTGGTGCATAGCGTGGCTGCTTTGCCGGTCTAGCATTAACAGGTGTTTCATGCTTCCTTTTCAGACCAGATGTAGATGGTTGTGGGGGCAATGTTGATGACTGTGCAGAACAAGTACCCTTATGTTTATATGTGAAATATTCCATGCTATATTTTCTATGGCATTTAGGGCATATTTTTGTGGGTGTTCTGCATTTGTCTGGATTACAATTCCTTTGGTGTTTAGCCCAATTGGGGCTGGATATATTCTTATCGCATTGATTACAATGTTTTTGATTTGGCATTTTTGTTGTTGGTTTATTATATATATTTCTTGGAATTCAAATCAAAATTCTATGCTTAATAAAAAATATCAGTTGGGTTCAGCAGTGTGTTTTGTATATTTAGTGTGTGTGTGTGTGTGTGTGTGTGTGTGTGTGTGTGTGTGTGTATTAATATTTTTGGCTTTGGTATTTATATAAAATTTCTTGGGATTCAAATCAAAACTCTATACTTAATAAACCTATGACAGGTTGTATAAAGCTGATAGCCTACATGCACAAAAATAGAATAAGTACAGAAGCACTGCCCTAACACAAATACATGTCTACACAGGCATGTCCTAGAAAAGCAATAACCTAATACCATATATCATATATAACAAATTGGGGCAGATATAAACCTGACTCTAAATATGAGTGGATTACAACAAACAAGCAAAATGTGTCAAATATCAAACCTGTATGAGGAGCAATGCAACAACACATCTGTACTCCTCAGCCACTCTCACAATACTAACTGATATGTAATGCAATAGCTCTTGCATCATAATTTGTTGCACAACATGATGCAAAAACTCTTGCATCATAATTTGTTGCACAACATAATGCAAAAGCTCTTGCATCATAATTTGTTGCACAACATGATGCAAAAGCTCTTGCATCATAATTTGTTGCATAATACAGGGCTAGCATAAATGATTCATTCGTTTTGAAAAGGCTATATTTTCAAAAGTATTACACGTACGCACATGAAAGATAGATGAAAAGAACCACAAACTCACCAAGTTTGTATTGTGTATTCCAGGTGGCAGCACGAGATCATTATCTTTTTCTATTATCTATTATTTCGCTGCCAAGTTGATATTCAGCGATGTAGCAACGTTCCACTTATCCGGGAACGTGAATCGCCATTATGTGCGATTCTGGGGCACGGAAAACCCACGTGCAGTCGTGACAGTTGAAAGAGATTTGCCAAAGGTGAATGTTTTCTGTGCAGTGTCACAAACAAAGATGTATGGGCCGTTTATTTTCTTCGCTGAGCAAACTGTGGCCGGTAAATGTTACCTGGATATGTTGCAGTTGTGGTTGTTCCCGCAATTCAGTGCTGACTTCAGGGATTTTGTCTTCCAACAAGACGGGGCACCCCCTCATTGGAACATCCCACTTCGTGACTACCTATACGATGAACTTCCGCATCGCTGGATTGGGCGTATTAGTGAGGATGACCTAGCTTTGTTCCCCTGGCCTCCGAGATCTCCTGATTTACCGCCCTGCGACTTCTTCCTGTGGGGGTACGTTAAGGACCTTGTTTACGTACCCCCACTACCGCAATCCTTAGTCGAGCTCAAAGAACGCATCAGTTCTGCAGTGCAGACCATTGACAGGACTATGCTACAAAATGTATGGAATGAGCTCGAGTATCGTCTGGACGTGTAGTGTAACCAAAGGGGCACATATCGAACATTTGTAGAGGGTGTATAAACTTGGTGAGTTTGTGGTTCTTTTCATATATCTTTCATGTGTGTATGTGTAATACTTTTGAAAATATAGCCTTTTCAAAACGAATGAATCATTTATGCTAGCCCTGTATTGGGTAATAATTTGTTGTACAACATGATGCAACGGCTTAGTTTTAGGTGTGGGCAAAAAAAATATCAAGAGGGGCATATTTTTGACAAGCTTATGGACAAAAATCTGGCAGATGCAGCTTTTGTAAGTGTAGGCAAATCAATCTGAGAGGGGTCATACTTTCACGGGAAATTCCCGAGGGCATTTTTACAAAAATCTTGGATTAGACAGGGTGCCACACTTGAGCAAAAAACTCATATGGGCATGTTGAGCTAGTTTAAGTGTAGGCAAATCAATCTGAGGGGGGTCATATTTTATCGGGTTTATAATATCATATTTTATACTACTGAAATACACAATTAGAAAGAAAAGGGATGAAGAGGGGAAGAAAATAAAGACTGAGAAATAGAGAAATACACAATTACAAAAAAAGGGATGGAGAGGGGAAGAAAATAAAGACGGAGAAATAGAGAAATACACAATTACAAAGAATAGGGATGGAGAGGGGAAGAAAATAAAGACCGACAAAGAGAGAAATACACAATTAGAAAGAAAAGGGATGGAGAGGGGAAGCAAATAAAGACTGAAAAAGAGAGAAGTACACAATTAGAAAGAAAAGGGATGGAGAGGGCAAGAAAATAAAGACCGAGAAATAGATAAATACACAATTAGAAAGAAATGGGATGGAGAGGGGAAGAAAATAAAGACTGAGGAATAGAGAAATACACAATTAGAAAGAAGAGGGATGGAGAGGGGATCAAATACAGACTGAGAAATAGAGAAATACACAATTAGAAAGAAAGGGGATGAAGACGGAAAGAAAATAAAGACTGGGAGAGAAAGAAATACACAAATAAAAAGAAAAGGGATGAAGAGGGGAAGAAAATAAAGACTGAGAAATACACAATTAGAAAGAAAAGGGATGGAGAGGGGAAGAAAATAAAGACTGAGAAATAGAGAAATACACAATTACAAAGAAAATTGATGAAGAAGGAAAGAAAATATAGACTGAGAAATAGAAAAAACACAGTTCGAAAGAAAAGCGATGAAGGGGGGTAGAAAATATAGATTGAGAAAGAGAGAAATACACAATTACAAAGAAAAGGGATGAAGAGTGAAACAAAATAAAGACTGAGAAAGAGAGAAATACACAATTACAAAGAAAAGGGATGAAGAGGGGTAGAAAATAAAGACTGAGAAAGAGAGAAATACACAATTAGAAAGAGAAAGGATGGAGAAGGGAACAAAATGAAGACTGAGAAAGAGAGAAATACACAATTAGAAAGAAAAAGGATGGAGAGGGGAAGAAAATAAAGACTGGGAAAGAGAGAAATACACAATTACAAAGAATAGGAATGAAGAGGGGAAGAAAATAAAGACTGAGAAAGAGAGAAATACACAATTAGAAAGAGAAAGGATGGAGAGGGGAAGAAAATAAAGACTGACAAAGAGAGAAATACACAATTAGAAAGAAGAGGGATGGAGAGGGGAAGAAAATAAAGACCGAGAAAAAGAGAAATACACAATTACAAAGAAAAGGGATGAAGAGGGGTAGAAAATAAAGTCTGAGAAAGAGAGAAATACACAATTAGAAAGAAAAGGGTCAAGAGGGAAAGAAAATAAAGACTGAGAAAGAGAGAAATACACAATTAGAAAAAAAAGGGATGAAGAGGGGAAGAAAATAAAGACTGAGAAAGAGAGAAATAAACAATTAGAAAGAAAAGGGATGAAGAGGGGAAGAAAATAAGGACCGAGAACGAGAGAAATACACAATTAGAAAGAAAAGGGATGGAGAGGGGAAGAAAATGAAGACTGAGAAATACACAATTACAAAGAATAGGGATGAAGAGGAAAACAAAATAAAGACTGAGAAATATAGAAATACACAATTAGAAAGAAAAGGGATGAAGAAGGAAAGAAAATACACACTGGGAAAGAGAGAAATACACAATTAAAAAGAAAAGGGATGAAGAGGGGAAGAAAATAAATATTGAGAAATAGAGAAATACACAATTAGAAAGAAAAGGGATGAAGAGGGGAAGAAAATAAAGAGTGAGAAATAGAGAATACACAATTACATAGAAAAGGGATGGAGAGGGGAAGAAAATAAAGACTGAGAAAGAGAGAAATACACAATTAGAAAGAAAAGGGATGGAGAGGGTAAGAAAATAAAGACTGAGAAATAGAGAAATACGCAAATAGAAAGAAAAGGGATGAAGAGGGGTAGAAAATAAAGACTGAGAAAGAGAGAAATACACAATTAGAAAGAGAAAGGATGAAGAGGGGAAGAAAATAAAGACTGAGAAAGAGAGAAATACACAATTAGCAAGAAAAGTGATGAAGAGGGGATCAAAATAAAACTGAGAAAGAGAGAAATACACAATTAGAAAGAAAAGGGATGGAGAGGGGAAGAAAATAAAGACCGGGAAAGAGAGAAATACACAATTAGAAAGAAAAGGGAAGGAGAGGGGAAGCAAATAAAAACTGAGAAAGAGAGAAGTTCACAATTAGAAAGAAAAGGGATGGAGAGGGCAAGAAAATAAAGACCGAGAAATAGAGAAATACACAATTACAAAGAAATGGGATGGGGAGGGGAAGAAAATAAAACTGAGGAATAGAGAAATACACAATTAGAAAGAAGAGGGATGGAGAGGGGATCAAAATACAGACTGGGAAATAGAGAAATACACAATTAGAAAGAAAGGGGATGAAGAAGGAAAGGAAATAAAGACTGGGAAAGAGAGAAATACACAAATAAAAAGAAAAGGGATGAAGAGGGGAAAAATAAAGACTGAGAAATAGAGAAATACACAATTAGAAAGAACAGGGATGGAGAGGGGAAGAAAATAAAACTGAGAAATAGAGAAATACACAATTACAAAGAAAATTGATGAAGATGGAAAGAAAATATAGACTGAGAAATAGAGAAATACACAGTTAGAAAGAAAAGGGATGAAGAGGGGTAGAAAATATAGACTGAGGAAGAGAGAAATACACAATTAGAAAGAAAAGGGATGAGGAGGGGAACAAAATAAAGACTGAGAAAGAGAGAAATACACAATTACAATGAAAAGGGATGAAGAGGGGTAGAAAATAAAAACCGAGAAAGAGAGAAATACACAATTAGAAAGAGAATGGATGGAGAGGGGAAGAAAATAAAGACTGAGAAAGAGAGAAATACACAATTAGAAAGAAAAGGGATGGAGAGGGGAAGAAAATAAAGACTGGGAAAGAGAGAAATACACAATTACAAAGAATAGGGATGAAGAGGGGAACAAAATAAAGACTGAGAAAGAGAGAAATACACAATTACAAAGATAAAGGATGGAGAGGGGAAGAAAATAAAGACTGAGAAATAGAGAAATACACAATTAGAATGAAAAGGGATGGAGAGGGGAAGAAAATAAAGACCGAGAAATAGAGAAATACACAATTAGGAAGAAAAGGGATCAAGAGGGGTAGAAAATAAAGTCTGAGAAAGAGAGAAATACACAATTAGAAAGAAAAGGGATGAAGAGGGGAAGAAAATAAAGACTGAGAAAGAGATAAGTACACAATTAGAAAGAAAAAGGATGGAGAGGGGAAGGAAATAAAAACTGAGAAATAGAGAAATACAGAATTAGAAAGAAAGGGGATGGAGAGGGGAAGAAAAAGAAGATTGAGAAAGAGAGAAATACATAGTGACAACAATTAGAGATGAATTTAGAATGAAATACAGACAGATAGGGAGAAAAAGAGAGATCAGAGGATTATGAGGGGCAACAGAGTAGAAAAGTAAAATAGAAAAGTGTATAGAGATAATGACAATAAGAGGAACATAGAGAAACCGGAGAGAAAATCAGTAAGAATAAATGGTTTCTGTAAGGTATTTCAATTCAGTCCATAAACCTTTTTACAAGATCAATTTAAACACGGTCCAGGAACCTTCTTTTCAATGTAACAATACGCAACTTGGACCGAATTTATATTGTGCGAGAAAAAAGGTTCCGGTCCTGCAGCGGAACCCAATAGAATTTATGCGTTCCTGGACCTTTCAACAACCCTGAGGTATACACGGGGTGGGGGGGGGGGGGGGGCGATGGATGATCGGAAAAGGATAGAAGCCAGAGTACAGAACGAATTGGAATAGAGATAATGGATACAAATTCCGGGTGTCCCAGAAATCTTTCCCTGATTACAAACTTTATTCATATCCGTTATATGCAATGTAGAGATGTGAAAGTGGTGCCAAAATGTTGGAAAACTAACAAAGTTTATTTGTTGCAGGTTTCAGTAATGTGGCTGTAGTGTAGCAGTGTCAGTGCCAAGGAATCCGGAATTAATACTCTTGACATCGGGTGGCATCTTTCCATACAATATTTCTTGGATTTGGCAATGAAGATAAATTCCATTTTTTAAATACCAACTTATTGATGGCAGATATTCTCGACGAAAGAATTCTGTACATTTGAAAGTTCCTCTGCACTGTTATTGTGACCGGGTCTCGTGATACCAGAGGACATGCTGGGCTTTTTCCTGATTTGTGAACATTTCCGGTTTCCTTGGCACTGACACTGCTACACTACAGCCACGTTACTCAAACCTGCAACAAATAAACTTTGTTAGTTTTCCAACATTTTGGCACCACTTTCACATCTCTACATTGCATATAGCGGATATGAATAAAGTTTGTAATCAGGGAAAAACTTCTGGGACACCCGGTATATATATACATATACCTGGTAAAAATAAGTTAAACATTTGGTCTCGAGAAACAAGCGTCTCGTGCAGCTGGATTTCGAAGCAACAAGCTGGTCTCCGTGGTGGAGTGGTTAGCACTTCACGCTACAGCGCAAGGGGTCCTGGGTTCGAATCCCGGTCTGGGCATGGATGTGTTTGTGCCAATTCATCAATTTCATCCCGTCATTACTCGTCGAAATTAGCCAAATGTGGCAGAAATGGGAAGTAAAATTAATCAATCGAATGGACAAAATTTTCACAAGGTTCTGGCTACCCTGCGTATTAAAGGTTATCCTTTCTTATTGGCCCAACACGAAAGTGCAAGCCTGGTGTACGATTCTTACTGCCTGCTCACCCTTGCATCACATTAATATCACAAGGATGCAACCAAGGAAGGTGATTTAAGGTTAAGCCTCACATTCCTCAATAAGGACGTCACATGAACATTAAGACGACAATAACCATGGTCATGTGACGTGTGACTGTTCGCCTTCACGGCTGTTCCTCTCGTTTGAAATCCATAAACCGACACACCTAAGAAACCGTCAAGGATTTTTGATAATTCTGTCCTTCGACGATGGATTTTTATTTGCGAAAAGTTAGTAACTTACTATGTGATAGCCATGCATAATATTAAATGTCTTTCGTGCCTTATTTTGTACCTTAACAACCGCTTATGCAGATCCATGATTCCATCTGCTAGGAATTAGCATCATAGTTTGTATATGAAAATACAGGGTGTTCATAAAGTCCCGGTACCATTACAAAAAAAACATAGCTCGGAAACTACATGCAATAGAACAATGCTGTTGATTGCAAAATGAGCTACAACTCTCCACGCTTATATGCCATACACCTCAATGTGCACCCACTAGTTGCTCTCAGAACATGAAGGCGGTAATCCACTTCTGCCCATACACGCCCCTGCATATCACCAGTTAGGATACTCTCCGTTATTCTTCTTAGAAGAGTAGCAACATCTGGAACAGGAGTGCGGTACACAATCTTTGACATACCCCCAGAAGAAGAAATCCAAGGGTGTGATATCAGGAGAGCGCGGTGGCCAGTCCATCACGGCCTATCCCTGCCAGGGAATGCCTAACCAGAAGGCCTCGAACATCCTTGGACCAATGAGGGGGTGCCCCATCTTGTTGAAAAATTATGATTGGCTGGAATTCTTCCAACTGAGGAAGAATGTACTGTTCAAGCATGTTTAGTAAATGTCTTTGTAATGGTACCGATGCTTTATGAACACCCAGTATTATGCTACAATTTTTTGTTTACGTATGTCATAAACGGATGTGGGTGATTTCATTTTTTGTTATTTAGCGTCGCTTTTCTGAGACTTTTGCTAATCGAAACTATGAGGATAAGTGATGATATGATCAGTGGCTGAATTGGAAATATATTACTGCCTGACTTTTGATACAATATTTTTTTGTGATTTGTTAAATAATACAGTAAAACCTCGTTAATCCGGACTAATGGGGGGATAAGTTGACAGGCTTAAAAAAGTCTGGATTAACTGAAATAACCTAAAAGAACAATAGAAAGTGCATTAAAACTCCGTGTATAGCAACAAAACACGTTTATTATGGTGTATTTAAAGGGTATAGGTCTAAATACCCTATACAGTACAGTACAAAGTCTGCGGGAAACAGAATTTCATCAGTGGTTGACTGCTTTTTCTTTGGGAAGTTCTCTTGTTGACATCTAGCCACATTTAAAACCTTGCATTCAGCTTTTGCCTGTCCGGATTAAGCGAAGTCCGGCTTATCGGGGTCCGGAATAACGAAGTTTTACTGTACATCGATTCTCATTCTCTCTTTTATCACCAGAAGTTGCGCTCCTGTTTTGTTTGTGCCACGCGTGAATTGTAAGAACTAATAATGTATTAGACATTAAACCACTCTCTACTGCACAAGTTCCTAATACCACAGAAATGAGCCACAAAACAAACATGCATGATCCTTGTGAATTATCCTGCCAACTGATTCATGGTTTAATTTATTGCATTGGGTTCCAAAACCGTTGGGGGTGGGGGGTAAAGACAGTATATTTCCCTTTGTAAATAAGGTTTAGCATAGTGCAGGGGCAAAAGTGGCGAAAAGTGGACAGCAAGTTATGACATGTGGTAAATCTGAAAAATACCGTCCTTTCTTACTACAGGGTGGCTCAATAAGTCACTTAACACCCCCGGTACAAGGCCACTGCAGCGCGCAACATGGAAATGGTGATGACCAATCGTTATCAGGCCAAGGGGGAACCACATTGACGCCACCCACAAGATGCCATCTTAATGTCCGCCATCTTGAATTCAACTTCAGAATTTTAAATGGGAAGGGGGTCGTGCAACATATCAAAATGGGCTAGAATTTCACGAGAAATGCAATGGTGAAGGTTTTTTCGACGTATCTTTAACCAGTAAAAAGTTATGACTGAATTCTTGTACCAATTAGCTCCTTTTCGAGGTGTTAGAAAAATGCCTTAAAATTTGTTTAGCGCATCGGTAATGCATCGAGATCAAAGTGACGTCTATGGAGAGACGTTCGCATGCCATTGCACATTATTTTAATCGGATACATCCATGAAGAGCTGCTCATTATGAATGGTTGTCGCGAACAATTTACAGTGTGACGCTTCCATTGAATTAAAAGTCCTTCACAGTGACAAGGCTAATGTTTATGTTCAGAAGGAAGTTCATAAACAGAATATGTGACCCTTGTCATCTGATAACTAACTTTGGACAAAAACTGGTTCATAACGTTCCCATAAGTGTTCTGGTGTTCTTCCCTATTGAAAAAACTCTGTAAAAAGTACCTTCTTCCATAAGCAAGGATGAAAAAAACTGTTTATTTAACAAATCCAAGTAGCCCTAAGCATTTAAGGTTCCGTTGATGGAAAATTGACTAACCAATCGTGTTCCACAAAGCACATCACACCATTAACTTACCAACACTAACCATTCAGCTTTGATCTGTCAAAAATGGGTTATCAGATAAAAATCATCGAATATTCTGTTTATAAACTTCCTTATGAACATAAACATTACCCTTGTCACTGTGAAGGACTTTTAATTCAATGGAAGTGTCACACTGGTAATTGTTCGCGACAACCATTCATAATGAGCAGCTCTTCGTGGATGTATCCGATTAAAATAATGTGCAATGGCATGCGAACGTCTCTCCCTAGACGTCACTTTGATCTCGATGCATTACCGATGCGCTAAACAAATTTTAAGGCATTTTTCTAACACCTCGAAAAGAAGCAAATTGGTACAAGAATTCAGTCATAACTTTTTACTGGTTAAAGATACGTCGAAAACACCTTCACCATTGCATTTCTCGTGAAATTATAGCCCATTTTGATATTTCGCACGACCCCCTTCCTATTTAAAATTCTGAAGTTGAATTCAAGATGGCCGCCGACAGTGTGGGTGGTGTCAATGTGGTTCCCCCTTGGCCAGGCAATGATTGGTCATCGCCAATTTCAAATTCCATGCCGCAGTGGCCTGGTACTGAGGGTGTTAAGTGACTTATTGAGCCACCCTGTAGTATTAAGTTATAGTATACTATTCTAAACCCGTTACTGTTGATTCTAAGTGTTTTTGATTGAGAATGTTAATTGATTCCTATTGTCTCGTCGTCTTACTATTATTATAAAGACTAACGTTACCTTAACAACGAACTTTGTTGTACTACAACACGAAGTATAACAAGAACTCAAGAAGTTACAAGCAACGATCTTGATTACAAGGACCGTTCACTGTCGGCCCAGGCCCGTAGCCAGAATTGATCTCCAGGAAGGGGGGGGGGCCTCACGGGTTATTAGAGGGGGGCTTTGTAAATCAAGTCAATTTTTCAAAAGTTTAACAGTGTTAAATGAAGGTAGATTATGTGTGTGGTGGGGGAGGGGAGTCATTAAGTTACATGAAGTTTAGAAATGTCACACAAATACTACGTTTTTCTATATCTTTTAAAATATCACTTGAAGTGTTAATTGGCTGCTACTGAAATCATCCCTTACTACACACTCCATACTACGTTTCATGATACAGATATTTATATTACACAAGAAAAGATGGACAATATTCAATCATAGTGCCTACCGTACAATCCACTGCCCGACCGAAACAATAAAACTCCCCTTCGTTCCCAAAACTTGGGAGCTGTTAACATTTGACGCAGATGCGGAGGGAATCTGTATGAAGACATCAAAGTCACAGATTTCTGTATAAATGGGAGATCGTGACAGGGGCAACGAAGGTACAGATAGAAACTTTCTGAAGTCTAGAGAGGAGAATCTTCTAAATACTTGCCGCTACTTAAGACTTCTTATAAATAAGATGAACGTGTAGCTGCTGTTCATGCACCCTGAATTTATCTCTCACCAAAGTTGTGTGCAAAATAATTTCTGCTGTGTACATTTTAATTTTTCACTGCAAACAAATTACACAAAATAGTTTTACCTAATGTCAAGTGAGAGGGGTGACCTCAGTGCCAGGGGGGCTGACGGTAGTTCCAGGCTACGGGCCTGTGTCGGCCATGTTGCTGTTAACAGTGGTGCCAGTTCCTTCTGTCTGAAGGCACTGTTCAGTACACATATATTACACCTATATTTGGTTCAGTTTAGAACTTTTTAGCACATTCTCGGCGCTATTGTTGCGTTTCTCATAACGTACGATCGACAAGGAGCGCTTGGCTGTGGGGTGGCGGGTGGGGAAAGAGTGCAGAGTGCTCTACGTACAACCCAAAGGTGCAAGAAAGACAGAGAAACGAGCGAGTACATTGTTGGCCATTGCGTAGCTACTTGTGCGATCAGCTTCAATAAATAAGCGCCAATTTTAAAATTTTACTGCCGGTATGCTTCTCGGCATCATAATTTAATATCGGTATGCCATAAAAGTGATAAGGAGACAGACACTCACAAAGAACACCATGCCCAGGCCGCGATTCGAACCCGGAACTTCGGTCGTCGCAGCATGGTTGTTGAAGGTCCAGGAACCGATAAATTCTAATGGGTTCTATTGGGTTCCGCTGCTGGACCGGAACATTTTTCTCGCACAATTTAAATTCGGTCCAAGTTGCGTACTGTTTCATTTAAAAAAGGTCCCTGGACCGTATATAAATTGATCCAGAAAAAGGTCCCTGGACCGTATATAAATTGAGCCAGAAAAAAGGTCCCTGCACCGTATTTAAATTGAACCAGAAAAAAGGCTCCTGGACCGTAATTAAATTGAGTCAGAAAAAAAGGTCCCTGGATCGTATTTAGATTGATCCAGAAAAAGGTCCCTGGACCGTATATAAATTGAGCCTGGAAAAAGGTCCCTGCAACGTATTTAAATTGAACCAGAAAAAAGGCTCCTGGACCGTAATTAAATTGAGCCAGAAAAAAAGGTCCCTGGATCGTAATTAAATTGATCCAGAAAAAAGGTCCCTGGACCGTAATTAAATTGAGCCGGAAAAAGGTTCCTGACCCGTATTTAAATTGAGCCAGAGAAAAGGTTCCTGGACCGAATTTAAATTGATCTGGTAATAAGGTTCCTGGACCGAATTAAAATACTTTACAGATAAAAAGTTTATTGACGGTCCAGAACCCAATTACGCTTACTGATTTTCTCTCCTGGACCGGAATTGAATTGATTTGAAATTCATGGATTTTTAAAACAACCCTGGTGCTAACCGCTCCGATGGTCGGCTAAGCAGATGTGAGAAAGGGATTTCAGGGTTTACAGCTAGTATCGTGTCCTATCAATCTCACGAGGAAATATTGAGAGATATCACAAGAAATGATGTTTAATAATGATCATAGTGGCAGTAGTAGAAGAATTTAAAAAATAGTGTTACCCTTGTACTTTGCACCACGCCATGAAGGCGTATAAGGGGTGTGGAGTTAGGGCCCCACACTTTCTTGATCACGGCCGAAGGTGGGGGTGATATGATCAGCACCACGCTCCTGGCCGTCTTTACCCCCCAGAGTTTCCTCCAGGTACCCACTTTATACGAAGCTCGGTGGGCGCCGGACCCGCTTGAACAGATGGAAAAAATCCTGTTTCTCCCCCGCAGGGGATTGAACCTTGGTCTCTCGCATGGTGGTCAAACGGCATAACGTCTTTCTTTTCTTTCTTTTTTTAAGGGAATACATCTAATCGGTAGCGTCCCTCGTTTTCCACTTGTTCTCAATTTTAACATGTATCAATTTTATCTATATTCTCAGTAATCTCATTGGGATAAACACAAACATCCATGCCCGAACCTGGATTCGAACCCGGGACTCCTGGAACGACCGAGCTACCGCGGATATAATAGCGGTAATAATAATAATAACACTTCAAATTACTGGGTGGACTCAGGCCCCAAGAGCCCACGTAAGTTGGCACCACTGAATGTATTTGGCTCGGAATTAGTGATATAAGCTCACTGCAGTCGAATGTTCACTACAATGTTCTGAGATAAAACTGCAATATGTAATAACCCCGAGTTGGCCATTATTCCCTCTTACTGATCTTATACGTCTATATTTTTCATATTTCATGGATTTTATCCTATGATGGCTAATTTATATATATTCTTGTACATTTGTTATATATTATACATCAATCATTCTACTATTACGTATGCCTTTCGTTATGTGAGCACAGACGTATTTATTTAACCTTTAATTATTTAAAAGCCCATAGGACTCTTTTTTAATGTAAATAGTTAAGCACTGCATTTAAATTCCATAATATGTTATTACATTTCGTATTTCTTACATTTCTTTATTCAAAATCAAAGTAATAAGAGTTCCAATATGGCCGCCTTTGTCAACGTTGTAGTACGAAACTTTATCTATGCTTATTTATTCATGTAAATGACGGCGAGTTTGAGAAATATCCGTGAATATCACATAAATAGATTAATGCGCTTTTAAAAACGCTAAAGAATGATATATATTTTAATTCAATACGTTTAGAGAGACAAGAGTTATTTATTTTTATGCTAAATTATTATATTTTGTTCGCAGTTTAATGTCTCTTATAAACGCCATTCTTTGCCTCCGCTCTTTCGAAAGAGATTGTTGTTTGATTGGATGAAAGATTTGTGGAGTGGGGAAATGGCGCTTGCAGTTTCCATTGTTGCCAGCGAGCAACGAAATGTACTGAGATCAGATTAAGGTACGTACATTATAATATATATTCAACATTGTGATTAGCAATCGTTTTTGGTGTTCAAACATTGGTATTAGCTGGTACCACTGATTGAGTGAAGCGATGTAACGGATTTGTGTTCAGAGTTCTGAGTAGTATGTCTATGCTGATAGTCGTTTTGGGAGAAAGGAACTGGAAGGTGGCCTTTATGTGAGTACGTACAGTGGGCATCCCCCATGGCGCAGTGGAAGCGTCATTGCCTTGTAATCAAGGGGTCCCGGGTTAGATACCCGGTGGAGGCACAAGTGGTTCGGATCCCACTTTAAACTGTAGGTTCAGTCCCGATTAGCCTTACTGTGCATAAAGTGGACTTAAAACACCAACTCAAACTCAGTACGTAAAGTATTGACAATTTGATGAAGTTTATTTTGAAATATACTATTTCCGGTTTGTCGTCTCGTAAGATGCAGTACGGACAACCTGTGGATGTAGGATTTCAAGAAAGGGAGCAGCTTAGGTAAGTTGATAACCAACTAACATTCATTATTTTCACAATTACACTTCTACGAGTAATAATAATGCCTTCGTTGTTAGGTTAAAAGGGCCAGATTTAGGGATCTTTTCAACCAATTTTCGTGACGTGTTCCACGCTGCATGGGCACGTAGATCGTCGTTTGTGTAGCGAATAAGATCATGAACGTTGCAATGTAACAGTTCGTTATATCGGAGACACATTGCAATCGGATATTTTGTGTTTCTCATGGTTCGTACTTACGAATTGTGTATTGCGGAACATAGTTGAAGGTGCCATTATGCTTTTTACACGAAAATAACATCGATTTTTCACATTACGAGTAATTGGTTCCTTTCTTCCGTTGCGGAACATACAATATGGCGCGCACAGCTGTGGATCATCGCGCGTCGTGCTTGTGTTTTGTCGATTTTGAGTGGGTATGCAGTGTTTCAACCTTCTTAACCGAAAAATACCTACTTTCGTGTCCATTATGTCATCACAAACCATTGACGGATAGCCCCCAAAAATATTCACGATAGCCCCACGAACCATTGACGGATAGCCCCAAAAACCATTCACGATAGCCCCAAACACCATTCACGATAGCCCCACGAACCATTGACGGATAGCCCCAAAAACCATTCACGATAGCCCCACGGACCATTGACGGCAAGGTTAGGTTAGGTAAGCATAGTTAAAAAAAAATCGTAAAAAAAAGGCACGATTGGAAATACTGGCGAGACCGCGTGACTTTCGACGCTCGCGCCATCTGCAGGCACATAATAGAAACAACGGCATAATGTCAGAAAATGCAAGTTCCTTACATAAAAAGTGATTATTTCTTGTTCTGCAGCATTCTATGGTGAGGTTTTCAGTTTCCGCGAAAGAAAATACCTCGAAGAACTTCGACAATGCTACAGAAACTGATTTCAGTAAGTAGTTTCTCCTGTAAATTTGAAGAAAAGTGTCTCCGATATAACGAACTGTAACCCGTTGCAATATCTGCCCCAGATGCTGCGATGTCAGGACGAAACGAAAACTTCACAGCAACTTCCTTTGCCTAAAAATTACCTTCTGTCGCGCGATTTTGGACAGGGAACCGAGACATTTGTTCGCGTACTTGGACTCTCTTCGTAAAAGTCTGAAATGGTACGTTCACTAGACATATTAGAAGTGTGTATTTTTACCCTTACAAAGTGACAAGAGGTAAGCAAATAAGTATTAATAGGAAAGGCAGCGTTGGCCGATGTTTCTTGTCGAGAGCGCAGGGCGTGATTTCCCCTCCACATATCCCACCTCTCCATTGTGCTTCCCACACAAGACAGCTGGCTTTCTTTTGTCTTTGTGGATTTCTTTTTAACCATATTCCTCACCGCATTGACGCAGAGGGGAAAAAACTTGGAGAAACTGTTGCCTCTGTAGACACCGTAACGGAATGCTTCTTACAATGGCATCGTCTCCTGACAGACATTTGACAGACTCAGGTCGAGTTCTTTCCTTCGCATGATTGTAGGAAGCCAGGCGAGATAAGAAGAAATATGGTAAGCTGAAGTTCAGAATGTTATGTGATCGCAAACGCAACATTAAGTGCGTAGACAGGGGACCCCAAGCAGGGTTAAAGTCCAGGAACCCATAATTCTAATAGGTTATATTCGCGATTAAAATTATCCGATATGCCATCTGGTGAGATTTTCAGGAACCCCTCCACGTAGGATACATCGCTGCACTTCGCCGTGTTGAAGCCGTTCAAAGCATGGGGAACATGCGAAAAAGTAGCGTATACTGTTCAGGTTTTTGCTCTAAATCGTTTTGTGGTTCAGGACAAGTGAAAAGCTTACATGTGTTTTCCACCCCGTGGAATCAACAAAATGAAATGTTTAAATAAATCAGAGAAAACATCTGATTGACAAGATTGGCATAACTGAAATGCGGCAAGGAAATTACGAAGAATGTACGAGTCTGTTCACTCTATTTTCCGAAATAATCTTCACCTTCGTTATAGTTCCTTGAATTCACATCGCATTCGCAATATTTAAATATAACGCGTACAATTTAAACGTTTCTTCCATACCAGCAATGGCAACACGCTGCTGAATGTAAACAAAGATCTATCCTACGTAGAGCGGCCATATTGGAAGCGACACTAGCGCTCAGGTGGTAATTTTAATCGCGAATTGGGTTCCACGCAAGACTGGAACCTTTTTCTTGCAAAATTTAAATTCGGTCCAAGTTGCGTATTGTTTCATTGAAAAAAGGTTCCTGGACCGTATATAAATTCAGTCGAAAAAAATGTTACTGGACCGTATTTAAATTTATCCTGAAAAAAAGTTCCTGGACCGTATTGAAATTGATCCGGAAAAAGGGTTGTGGACAGAATTGAAATACTTTACAGATAAAAAGGTTCTTTACGGTCCAGAACCCATTTTATCTCCTGGACCGGAATTGAATTTATTAAAAATTCCCGAACCTTTAATAACCCTGATCTCAGGTGTTGCAGCGAAATTCAGATTTCTATATAGTGTGTTGAATAAATGATATCGAAATATACGTAGTACAAAATGTATACCTTCTATGAACAATAAACATAGGACCTGGGAGACACTGTAGACAGGCACAGTGTATTGTGACAAGCAGTGGCGGAGATTGGGTTCCAAAACTAAGGGGGGAAGGAATTTTTTCTTTTCCTTGGTAGACAAGGTTTTGCATAGTTCGGGGGCATAAGTGGCAAAAACTGCCCCCCAATCGCCGCCACTGTGACAAGAAAGGAATCAGCTTACATATGGATCAGGCCCAGTACTGCCAACGTTTGAAAAACATTGGGTGGGCTGAACTGGCTGTTTTATAATTTTATGCAATAATATCAGTGGCGTAGCGTTATAGTACGCCCGTACGCCTGGCGTTCCCAAATTTAAAATTTCAAACATTCTTAAATGCTGTGATTATAAAGTAAAACGTGACTAATTTCATATATGTTTGACCTTCATGGCATTATAATGGCTATTTTTCGCGATCCGCTTGCAACGCTCCACTCTCAACACTCGTTCTAGCATCTCTTTTCAATGCCTTTCCCGGCTGGACGCCGAGCAGGACTCCTATATTCCTCGCTGCCTTTCTGGAGGGAAAGCTTCCATTTCTACAGCACGCGCGTAAATAGGCTCTCTTACGCCAGCGTACGGAGCACAGAGGTCTACCGTGATTGGTTCATGTGACCCTTCCTGCCTTCTGAAGCAGACGACAGCGGTAGAATTCCTACCCGGTTCTTCGCTCTTCGCGCTCATGCAACTCGTGCTATGTGATCATAGGCGCCGACTCCATGGGGCTTGGGGGGGCTCGAGCTTAAGAGGATCTAATGTATAATTTTGCTTCTCTTGTAAAGTTTACTCTGAATTGTGCCACATGAACTTAACTTTAAATACACATTTGAAATGTTATAGACCATCAACTTTGGGGGCTGAGACCGCTAAACCATCAACTTTGGGGGGGGCTATGACCAGAGACAGCAAAACACATGACTTATTACTATATACCAAGTATGTAATTATGAGTATTGTTAAAATGTTTACTAAATAAAAATTTCAAAAGACGATGTGCATGAACTAGGGTAGTGGATGGGACGTTCGGGCTACAAATGGCTCTCACATGACATTCAGAACGAGATCATTGATATATTAGAGAGATCTGTTTTGCGCTCCGTGGTAGCAGATATTAAAAGTCGGGAATATTTTGCTATTATGGTTGACGAAACTTGTGACATATCCATCCGTGGACAATTAATATTCTGCATTCGAACTGTGAATAAAAATTTTGATATTTTTGAGGAGTTCATGGGCTTTTATGAGATTCCGAACACTGAGGCCAAAACTTAAGAACGGGAGAGAGTGAGTCATTCATTAATTTATTTCAGTGAACAGAGCCCCCCCCCCAATAATTTTGACAAGTCGGCGCCTCTGTATGTGATGCTACAATACGCAATAGTGACTGACGTAAGTTTACCAATCTGAAATATACTGCTTCTTAATGGCCACTGCATTGTATAATTTATCGCACGAACAGCGATGTGCATTAGAAACTAAAAGATCAACACAGTTTTTGTCAAATAATTTGGTGAAGTCCTCGTGATAGAAATTCAGCCTGTGGCTGCTCTACCACTTAACCCGCAAAACCATTATTTTTTTATTGTATTTTTTCGTTATTATCTAACTACTTAATATTGTGTCAATGGAAATGTTTAGCATTCATTTGAAAACTCTTAACATCGAATGGTCTCTGGACAAAATTATTTTAAAATGTTTATCAGCATTCTCAAGATGTAATAAACGTTCGCTGCGGGACGGCGTAGGTTCGAATCCGGCTCTGGTCGGAATTTATTCGGCCTACGTATAGGGCCGGTGGCAACCCACCATCGTGAGGAAATTGGGGAGCTCCGAGTGAGTGAGCGTAATCCGGCCCCCCGACTATTCCAATCCTGGTCGAAGATCTCCACGCTTAGAGGTGACGAAGGAAAGAGTGGGAGGGAGACCGGCAGTCGGTAGGTACGCCAAGGCCCTTCATGGGCTGTTGCACAAAGGATTATTATTATTAATAATAAACAGTGGTCTGAATTACTAATCGGCACTGTTACGTCAGTAGATTTGGATCATCCGCTCTGCTTTGCACAGTGCGCCAAGACGACAGAGGTCTCTGGTTCGAATCCCGGCGTGAGCACGGGTGTTCTTTGTCAGTGTCCCTTCATCAATATCACCACTCATATTCATATTCGCAATTAACCAAAAGTGGTAGAAAAGCGAAATAAATAAACCAAATCAATCAGTAGTTGGATCATCCACAACAATGACGTCTACTGTTGTGCAGAGGCGCTTATGATTCAGGTAGGTTTTTAATGACTTGCGTCATGCAGAAAGGTATAAAACACCAGAGTTCAAAACATTTGTGGCATAGTGAGGCATCTAATTTTCTAGCTAAAACATGCATGGATGATGTTTTATTGAAAACCCAGCCGAATTCAGGCAAATAAACAATACCTGTGGCGACTAATACCATAAGTAAATTATTAAGCAAGAAAGGGCCGACCCTTCCTTCGTACTTGGCGTTGCCCTAAAATGCCTTTCGTGTTTCTTGGCCAAAAAATGTAGACCTTTACGTTAAAAATCATTTCAGGCCATTTCTGAGAGGAATAAGCTGAAATTTGCTCGTTCATTTAATTTGAATATTCGTACTTACGTATTCTGCATTGAGAAACATTGTTGAAGCTGGCATGTAGCTTGTATCACGGAAATAAGCGCTATTTGCGACATATCGAGTAAGTTTTCTTAATTTCTTTTTGCCTTCGGTAACACGCAAAATGGCGGTCACAGTTTCACTACCGTACTCGGCATGCAGTGTTTGCACCCCACTCCACCCAAAAATACCTACGTGGCCCCACAAATCATTGACGCATAGCCCCACGAACCATTTCCAGTGAGGTGAGGTTAGGTTGGGTCACCTTTAGGTTAGAATAGTTAAAAATTGGTTTAGAAAAAAATGCGTAGCCCCACACACCAATCTCGCATAGCCCCACGAACCATTGACACATAGCCCCACAAACTATTTGCGGAAACGTACCTTCTTCAGCTACGACCTCTGGCGTCGTATATAGTGATATAGGACACTGAGAAGTATCGTTTGAGATGTAAGTTACAGCGTTTTTTAATAATTATTTGTTTTTAAACACAAAAACCATAAGCGGCAGTTCCTACTGGCCTTCTTCTCACTCATATTAATTTGATTTACGTGGTTGTCTTGTGATTCTGTCCCGGGTTCGATACCGTGAAAGCTCTTTGCACAATAGTTCGGATCCCACTTTAAACTGTAGATCCAGTCTAGCATGTATCTAGAAATGTATTTCTGGGGCGGAGTCTCAACCAAGAGTTTCAGAAATAATGATGATAATAATAATAATTAACAGATGTAAATCAATTCATAGCACACAACACACTGCTCGGTCCACATTAGCCTATCTGTGCATAAAGTGGACTTAAACATTTTACAAGTAGCCTACATTTTTTAAAAAATGTTAACATTTTATCTTTAATTATTTTAGTTGAGCCAAAAGATAATAAAGGATTCTAAATTTCAATGAGTAACTTTTATCTTTAATTATTATAGTTGAGGAAAGATAATAAAGGATTCTAAATTTCAATGAGTAACTTTTATCTTTAATTATTTTAGTTGAGCCAAAAGATAATAAAGGATTCTAAATTTCAATGAGTAACTTTTATCTTTAATTATTTTAGTTGAGCCAAAAGATAATAAAGGATTCTAAATTTCAATGAGTAACTTTTATCTTTAATTATTTTAGTTGAGCCAAAAGATAATAAAGGATTCTAAATTTCAATGAGTAACTTTTATCTTTAATTATTTTAGTTGAGCGAAAATATAATAAAGGATTCTAAATTTCAATGAGTAACTTTTATCTTTAAATATTTTAGTTGAGCCAAAATATAATAAAGGATTCTAAATTTCAATGAGTAACTTTTATCTTTAATTATTTTAGTTGAGCCAAAAGATAATAAAGGATTCTAAATTTCAATGAGTAACTTTTATCTTTAATTATTTTAGTTGAGAAAAGATAATAAAGGATTCTAAATTTCAATGAGTAACTTTTATCTTTAATTATTATAGTTGAGAAAAGATAATAAAGGATTCTAAATTTCAATGAGTAACTTTTATCTTTAATTATTTTAGTTGAGCCAAAAGATCATAAAGGATTCTAAATTTCAATGAGTAACTTTTATCTTTAATTATTTTAGTTGAGCCAAAAGATAATAAAGGATTCTAAATTTCAATGAGTAAGTTTTATCTGAGGGTAAATATATATGCGTCAAACAGGCTTATTTTCTATTTAATTTGCTTTTACTTCGCTTTTCTGCCGTATTTGGATAATCGCGAAGATGAGAATGAGATGATGGAATTTATGAAAGGATTCTCAACAAAGAATGACCAGGCCAGGATTCGAAACAAGGATCTCCTGGCGTCGTTACGCGCTGCGCTAACCACTCCACCACGGACACTGGCGTGCCTAGGATTTGTTTTCGGGAGGCGCCGGAATTTTACAGGTGGATAGTACATATATGCTTTTTAGGGGGGCATACACAGTATGATATTTCGTATTTTTAGAACTTTCTACTAAAAAATTACAATCGTGGGTCATTTTAAGAGAGGTATGCATTTACCACTGGTTTTTCACTACCTCCTGGCTGCTTTTATTTGAAAATGTTGATTTTTCCAAAATTTCGGAGAGGGCTGGGTAAATTTCTCGTATCGGACAAACGGATTTCTTCAAATTTACAGGAGAAATTACTTACCGAATGCCGTTTCTTTATACTTGTGGATGTTCGGGGAAGTGTTTTCTCGCATCGTTCATTGAATTTTGCCGGTAAATCATCTATTTTTCGATATAAATGTGTGACCGATGCACGAAAGTTCTTGCATCCATTTACTTCCAGGTGGATGTAGCCTGTGTGTGATGACGTAATCCCGGTCAGTGTTTCCAAACACGTGTTTTTGTAACTGAAGAAGGTACGTTTCCGCAAATGGTTTGTGGGGCTATGTGTCAATGGTTCGTGGGGCTATGCGAGAATGGTGTGAGGGGCTACACATATGGTGTGTGGGGCTACGCATATTTTTTTTCGAAACCAATTTTTAACTATTGTAACCTATACGTGACCCTACCTAACCTAACCTTACCGGAAATGGTTTGTGGGGCTATGTATGAATGGTTCGTGGGGCTATACGTCAATGGTTTGTGGGGCTACGTAGGTATTTTTGGGTGCAGTGGGGTGGAAACACTGCATGCCGAGAACGGTAGTGAAACTGTGACCGCCATATTGCGTGTTACCGAAGGCAAAACGAAACTTAGAAAACTTACTCGATATGTCGCAAATAGAGCTTATTTCCGTGAAATAAGCGAAATGGCACCTTCAACAATGTTTCTGAATGCAGAATACGTAAGTACGAATATTCAAATTCAATGAACTAGCAAATTTCAGCCGTTTGTCCGATACGAGAAATTTATCGAGGGCTGTAGCCCCAACAGCCCCACCTCTGCCTACGCCAGTGACCACAGTGGTGGGCCTAACATGTGGGGATCTCAAGCTGTGTTGTGCGGACTCACTTTTACTTTCGTAAAACATTCCCACTTTTTAGAAAGAAGCGAAGATATATGGTGCCGGACCAAGAAAATTGCTTGCAAGAAATCAAGTTATCTTTAATTCTGCTAATCATTCATTTACAAATTACCTTAAATAAAAAAGATCGCGTCACAGGAACTCATTGATAAGGATTGTCTGCGAAAACAGCAACACCTCAGTCGGGAATGGTTATTCAATCTTACAACCGGTTTCTTCATGTTGGATGAAAACAAGAAAGAAAAAAACAGAAGGGAGCTCTGTTCTTGGGAGTGGGGTAAATTTTTCGCTCCCTGCACATAGGAATGTTCCTTGAGGCGCACTTTTCTTATGAGGTGAGCACGGAGGGGCAACAGGTGTGCTCTGCGCATGCGGAAAGCTCTCTCTCCAGCCAACGCAAGTCCCGACGAAGTTCCGTGCTTGAGTCAGTGAGTGCAGGGGGTGCTATTCCGGCTTCCCGCGCTACAGCGGCACGTGAAGGTCTTCTGCTAGAGTGACGTCAAAAAGGGGAACCCTCAGCTGCGGGCCGCTTAATAACATGTAAAATCATACAAGTTTATCGCCTCATAGAGGCGATTATAACTCTTGGGAAGCAATGTTGATAACATGCAGTTCTTCTTCACTGCTTTCCCGTACCTTCTCAAGTTAACTGAGGGTGGCAAACGAACAAATTCATGCTGAATTCAGCAAAAAGGGAATCAATGTATTTGGTTCTTTAACACTATTTGTCTACACTTCTACACGCAGCAATAAAGTTGGTTGGTTGGTTCATTGGTTGATTTGGTGTTATAAGTCCACTTTATGCACAGTAAGGCTAATCGGGACTGGCCCTACAGGTTAAAGTGGAATCCGAACCACCATGTGCCTTCACCGGGTATCGACCCCGGGACTCCTTGATTACGAGACACAGCAATGAAGTTAAATGATTATTAGATGAGGGTCTCATCTTGGGACGAGCACAATAGATAGAACACCCGAAAAATCGTAAAGTGAAACAATTTTAAATTCCTGTGTGTGCTGGAGGGGGGTGGGAGTAGAGTCTCGTGCGCATATTTTCATGCAAATAGTTTACTAACTTAATTAATTATAGCGTGGACATAACTGCAACAGGATCGAGAGAGTAAGATTGAACGGAAAGGATTAAGTAAGTCCCTCTACCTACATGTATACAACGGGTCTTCATGACAGCATAACGCTTTAGGAAGCCAGAGGCCCCAGTTTGAACCATAGTAAGGCATATAGCAATGTTTGTCTCATTCTCCACTCATTAGTTCATCATTCATCCTCATAGCAGCGATCAACCCAGTAGAAATCGTCTTTAAATGAACGACACATACATACATATTGATTTATTATTATTTCGTTTTTCTGCTACTTCTGGCTAATTGCGAAGATGAGGATGAATCGTGATAAGATGAGGCGGATGAAGGGACAATCATAAACATGTAAGGACAACACAATACGAGCCCCACCGAGGATTATAATGGCCACGAGTCCAGACGCCAGAGCCTCGCTAGTCACTAGTATGTAAAATGCAGTCCAGGGTGTACTACGTGGAAATTAATACAATTGGGCACTCAGGATATATATATATATATATATATATATATATATATATATATATATATATATATATATATATATATATATATTGTGTGTGTGTGTAACGATCCTATATTTAGGCTTTTTTGTAGTCTTTGGGTCCTGTCGAGTTGCATCCACGGGAAGCTCCAAAATTTCGGTGTTGTGTGTGTGTGACTAAAACTATTATTATTATGAAGTTACAGTTAAGCAATAATAAACGTCTAAGCCGTATGAATGCAAATATTGCCATCAGTTTCAATAATACGAATGTTTATAACAGTATCCTTCTTATTTAATTTTTATTTAACACGTAGTTTTTTTTGATACGGAAGAAACATGCATCAAATTATGTCAATATATTGTACATATATTCAGGTAGTGTTGTATTTTAAAAATTTCCAGCAGTAGAATTTCAGCAACTTCTTATTGTTGACAAGAATTAATTGAAGTTACTGCTGCATAACATAATAAGTACGAGTATATTGCAAAATCATAGACAAAATGCAGTGGGTGGAGGATGTCTATGCAATTTATCCTAGTGGGGGAATTTTCTTTAAGAGGATTTTCTTAACTAGAGAGATAGCATTCCCAAACCTTTCCCTCTTTGAGCACTGCTGCCTCTCCTGTGAAAAAATCTTGCGGTCGTCCTTGTCAAATTGCGTCATTACGAGGCAAATATTTTTTTCTTATTTTTGGGTTGCTTTCCTGTAACTTTTACCTAATTGGAAGGCGAGGATGAGTAACGAATGGATGAAATTGATGGACACCCGCAAAGGGACACAATGTCCAGGCGGGACTCGAGCCTTAAACCTTCGCTGGGTAGCGAGATCGTTACTGAACCAATTAACGTTCTCATCTATTTCTATTTTGAGGGCCTCCCGGATGGCGTAGTGGTGGCGTCATCGCCTTATAATCGAGGGATCCCGGATTCGGTACCCGGTGGAGGCACGTAGTGATTCGGATCCCACTTTAAACTGTAGGTACAGTCCCAATTAGCCTCAATGTACATAAACTGGACTTAAAACGCCAATTCAATCAATCTGTTTTATTATTTCACGTCGCTTTTTGACATATAGAGCAAACTAGGGCAATGAAATGAAAATGAAAGATGAAATAGATAAGACACACAATGATACACACCCAAGCCTCAACCAAGGTTCGCTTCTGAGTTCATAGAGCGTTACGCTAGCCATTCCTCCAGGTAAGGGATATACGATAGATGATTTGACGTACACCGAGGGGGTTCATACCTGCAGTTGGGAACATTCAAATGGAAAGTAATTGCTTCCAGTTTCGGAAAGCGACATGGCTTTCATTGTTCGGTATAAGCCAACCTCGAGGCACAGATTTCTCCCAGATGTCAGAAAAATCTTCAGAAGTAGCGATCAGGTATTCGTTTACAGAAGTGCTTGTGCTGTTTGTCTTGAATATTAAAGCGAGTAATTTTAGGTCGTATTACGTGTATTCGGTGTCTGTACCATGAATAAGCGTGCCAAAGGTAAGCATTCTTGTGCTGTTGCAGAGTGTACCAATTGGGGCTTTAAGGAATCTGGCACCACATCTATTTCTATTTTGAGGGCCTCCCCGATGGTGTATTGGTGGCGTCATCGCCTTATAATCGAGGGATTCCGGTTCGGTACCCGATGGAGGCACGTAGTGGTTCGGATATGGAAAAAGTTATTCAATTTGAGATTGTGTTTGCATCCTTCCATGGGTCAACTGTTTCCAAGCAACATAAAGTTATGGACACTCTAAAGACAGTACTTCAGTCAAAATTTCCTGAAGTTAACGAAAGGATTATTTCCCTGTATGTCAGAACAAGAACTTTTATTAGAATTCGACATTTGAATAAACTAATGAAACTCAAGTCCATGGAAGCAAGTGCAGCGAGAAAAAGACGACAGTGGGTAGCATCGTCTTTAAAATCATTAGTCTCCAGGAAGGGTAAGTTGTAATGAATTTTTATTCTTACTGATATTTATTTCCGCCTCGGCCTCCACCGTATAGTGATTAACAAATCACATTGCTAAACCAAGACAGAGACCAGGCCTATTGTTCATGTATTTCTTATTTGACGTCGCTTTTTTACCACTTTTGGTTAATCGCGGCGATGAGTGTTGATCACATAAAATTGATGAAAGGGCAGGCACAAAGAACATCAATGCCCACGACGTGACTCCAAGTCGGGAACTTCAGTGATGGGATTCAAAGTCGAACACGCGGTTGACCAGATTCGCCATCGAGCTGGCACGAGTTTTCTTGAATTTATTAAGGGATTACGCTTTCCCACGACATTGCATTTTATCCATTTATTATTTATTTATTAAGTTCTAAAAAACATATCTTGATGTTACGGTTTTTTAAACACAAATCAGTTTACGTAGAATATTTCTGCAATTTTACCATAGTGTAAACTTTAATGTAAGCGAAAGCATGTGTGCATCACTAGTTAAAGATTTTCACATCTACAAAAAAAAATATCCAAAACCCATTTCCACCTCACTCAAGGATTATGTTAATTCAATTCAAATTGTACGCGGGTTCAGTGCCATGAATCTAACCTTTACTGAACAGAATGAGATTGGTTCATAGAATGTATCGCCGAAAATCAATTTCGCTGATATCCCGTTGTCGCTGTTCTATTTTCATTAGATACGAGCTCCAATTACCATTTTAATCCTTCGTTTTAAAAGTTATTCAAACACAAAAATAGTTATTGGGGGGTCATTTTAAAGTTTTTTTTTACTTCATTACTGCCTTCATTTGATATTTTTATTTTCTAAGAATTTCGGCGGGCTGCAGCCCCTTAAGCCCCCCCTGCGTACGCCAGTGCTTGCCACACTCATCTAGCCTACGCTCCCATCAAATTTATCATTTCATCATTCATTTTTATTGTTGCGGTTACCCTAAATACGTAGAAAAGCGACGTCATATAACAACAGCGACATCCTATGTATACTAGATATATAAATTATAATGAACAAATTATTAATAACAAACATCTGTGAAAATTTGAAGGTATGAAGGATAATAAGTATTGGTGTGGTAGCGAAATATTTAATACGTAAAATTGTATTTATTTACCCATACGCAACTTCAGATTTCAATGTAGGGGCGATATAAGAGGATAGTCGTGAGTACTTTTTGTTTGATTTGTATAACGCCATTTATTGTAATTGCGTGCTGTAAACTTCTTCATATTATTGCCTAGGTCTTATTCCTTGCGTTTTGCTTATTATTCTGCCTCAAATGGTTAACAGAAGCAAGATATGGACAATTAAAAATGAAAATATTTCCCGTAAGCTACCATTGTTACGCGAGCCACGCCCCTTGACAGATCCCCTTGGTCACGTCAGAGCTCGTTGCGGCTTCTAGCCAATGGGAGAGCTCCGTGTCTCGGAATGCTCTTCCTAAGATACTTCTATATTCCTTGAGTGAGTGAAGGAGTTAGACATAAGGTGATTGTTTTTGTGCAGTCCGGTTTTGCTAAACGGTGACTTGTGTTGTGTGCCTTTATTTAACAAAACATTGATATTGGATTTACTGTGGATGTACTCGTCTTAACGTTCAGGTAAGTCATGTTTTGAGCGTCACTTGTCTTTTAAGACACCTGCTGTTCGTCTTGACTGAGTTAGGCCTAACTGTCATGCTGTACTGTCTCGGTGTTGAATTTCACGTGTTCGTAAAGCAGCCATTACTTCGTGTAATTACATGCGCAGTGTGGATGCGATTGAAACTAAGTTGCGAGTATTGTTGACCCGTGATGTTTGTTTCTTCGGCAAGACCAACAATGGATACTCGCGTGGACGTTGTCTGCAATGGGCCGGAAATACCGCTGTTGCTAGCCTCGTATTGAAGAGGGTTCTTCTTCATGACTAAACAATGCCAGTGGGAAGAAGAATACCTGCGTAGGCGTACGAAATATTACAGTGTGCATTGTTAAAGACTGCAGTAACATCGAGGAGAGGTGATTTTGCAGTCATCGAAATTCAGTGGAAGTGTTCTCGTACTGTCTTTTAGTAGTCAGAGGAACAAGTATGACAAAATAAAATATAAATATTTCGAAATTTATGCCGACTTTCGTACGTTCCAGAAGCAAGTAAGAGGGTTGTGGAATCTTTTAAAATATATCAAGGGTTTACAATACCGGACCGCGCTTTTTGTTATATTTCACACACTCACTAATTGAGGCCTCCTAATCACGAATGTGAAGTTAAAATTTGGGGGTCACGTGTAGAAATTGCAAAATAAACACGATTGCTCATTATTTATCGCAACATGTTACGTTTCGAATACTTTAGGAACGAAATATATATTCCTGACACTACTACGACCAGTGGCGGATCCAGAAGTTACAGTTGGCAGGGGCGTATTTCAGTCGGGTACTTCACCGCACCGACCTTTTCTAATCTACACTTTCACTGTTGTATGTAAACAGTTTATCGTACTGTAAAAAGGAAACAAGCTGACTTCCATGGTCTAGAGATTAGAGTATTGTTTCACAAAAATAGATGTACAGGGCTGGAATAGATGGTTCATATTGTGTAAAATGAAGAAAGTGTAACAAGTGGATTAGGTGTATACTGATTTATTGAACATGCGTATTTTTCGGGAGCGTAAATATTTATTTCTTGAACTTGTTTGGATGGGCAATCAGGGGTCTCGATCCGATTTTGATGCACATTCCACCGTTGTTAGAATCCAAATTTAAACTGCATGTCCAGTTGCGATTGACCTATCTGAGGACAAAGTTGATTAAGATAAAACTTCGAAAAATATTCTCGACATTGAACATGGTGATAAAAGAACATTTGAGCCTTCAAAAACATTAGGCATAATAATACAAAAACGTGCCAGTTGGGGGGACCCGGAGATCCGCGCCTGACTACGACCCCAAATTTTAACTATGCTTAACTTAACCTAACCTTACCGTGAATGGTTCGTGGGGCTATCCGTCAATGGTTTTACGACCCCAAATTTTAACTATGCTTAACCTAACGTAACCTAACCTTACCGAGAATGGTCAGTGGGGCTATCCGTGAATGGTTTTCGCTCATTGTGATAACGAATCGATAAAAAATCTTATTCGAAGACGCAATTTTCGTATCCTACAGTTTTAAGATCGATGCATTGTTGCCAAACTTATCTGTAATCAAATCATTCCACATGCTCTTCTACATCGTGATTGTCACTGTCGTCTTTTGGGCAAAATACCGAAATCCATAAGTTTATTAATTAGCCCACGGCCATCCTCCTGCACACTCCACCTAACAATCTGTACAACATTAACATATTTTTTACTGTTCTCTTACACCATTCTTACACGATCCATGCTCTCCAAGTATGAAATCAACAGTGTGGCAACGCTGTAGACAGCGTAACTAATTGTGAACGTCAATTGTTCATATCAACAAATATGGTTACCATACTTGCATACGGAGAATCATTGCGAGAATAGAAAAGCTTATTTTACAACTTCTACACGTTAATGAACAATTTCTACACCTCACCCCAACATGTTAACCTCAGATAAATCATCGCGACTAATTATTTCATGAGTATAAGCAGTAGCATAGGAATTACAGAAGGATCCGGTTATTGTAAATTCTTGCCCAGGAGTTTTCTCAGGGGGGGACAGTCATAAAAACGTTTATTATTATTAGTTACTACTACTTTACAAATCATAAAATTCAAATTCGATTGAAAATACTTTGGCGTTGTATACAAGTTCCGACTCGAGTCTACTATTTAGATAGAAACTGGATTCGCCTTTTTTCCTTTTGGTATGTATCTATCACCTTGTTGATGAACAGTTCTTTTTCCGTTTGTACTCTTTCACAATGCACAGATATCAATCAGTCAGAGACCACTTAATCTACTGTCCTTTCATGGTAGAGTCGAATTACTTTCGGAACATCTCCAGCGGACTACGCGTGTCTGTCTAGTGAGCCTAGTGGGCGTGTAGAGCCTGAGCAGTGGGCTTAGCGATAGGTTCTGGGTTGAGATTACGTCAGCGGCTCGCTTCGTTGATTGGCTGCTTCGAGAGTTGCGACTCGTTACAAAGTTTCAAATGCATAACAGTCAAAGATGTTATGGAAATAATCTCCCTCTACCTCTGATCCATGTTTTTACATGCCGAAGGGTACTTTAAATTATAATAATAATAATAGTTGCTGTGACTTACGGCCAGTAAGTCACAGAAAACAATATTTTTTATTGTAAAGTATAGCTACAATTTCACCATTCAAATTAAATTTACTCTTTCCCGAAATCTCAGAGGGGGCACCCTATAATACTCTGGTACTACTTTACTATACCGGAGACACCTATCAATGATTTATTTCACAATTTTTTACATTGCTAACGTACTATTCTGCATTGCGGAACATTTCTTTAGGTGAAATAATGGATTTCTAACGAAAATAATGTCTATTTCTTACATACGATAGCCCCACGAACCATCACGGGGACGAGGTATGCCTAATAGGTTAGGTTAGGTTCCATTAGCACTCCTTTCGTTCAATTTAGCATATACGGACAACACCGGAATTACAAATTCCATGGCATCTTCACACCCGGCAACAACTTCACGACGCATCCTCGACACGTCATCTTGTAGCAGCAGCAATAGCGCGTATTGTGCTCTCGTGCAGAAAGCAAATGGCGGCAGCAGCAATAGCGCGTCGGAAAGTGATTTTCGTAGAAAACCACATGCATTCGCATTAAAATGGATCAAAACTACATTCCCGAACATCAACAACGCTACAGAAAATGATTTGCGTAAGTACTTTCTCCTGTAAATTTGAAGAAATCCGTCTCCGGTATAGTAAAGTGGTACCCTCTGTTTTTATCCACACACCCAAAAACCCCCCAAAATTTCCTCAACACCTCTATAAAAATTTTCACAAAGTCCTAATTTATGGTCATTTTTTGTTCGAAATTTGCCCTTGCGCCAGGCTCGTAGCCAGAAATTTATTTTGGAGGGGGCTCATCCCCCCTTATAAGCATACACTATCTAAAGACGAAACATTGAGGGGCGGGATAAAAGAACTGAAGATGAATTTCTCAAGATATTACAACGTATTATACAAGATGTTTAATCCTGCTAATGGAGTAATATTAATTACCACTGTGCACTATTTAAATTATATATTTGAAGGATATCGGCGGGGAGGGGGGATTAATACTCTTGACCCTGTTGTAAAATGCAGAGTACCTGTAATTTTGCTGTTAGTATACAATGAGCATAGCTATGAACTCTTTGCCTGGTAGCTTAGGCGCCGACTTCAAGGTACTTGGGGGGGGCTCGAGCCCCCCAGTGTTAACGATGTGGGGGCTGAGCCCCCCAAATAATTTTGCTTAAGAGGATCTAATGTATTATTTTGCTTCTCTTGTAAAGTTTACTCTGAATTGTGCCACATGAACTTAACTTTAAATACACATTTGAAATGTTCTAGACCATCAACTTTGGGGGGCTGAAACCGCTAAACTTTTAGGGGGCTATTACCAGATACAGCAAAACACATGACTTTATTACTATATACTAAGCATATAATTGTGAGTATTGTTAACATTTTTTCTAAAAAGTTTTTCAAAAGACGATGTACATGAACTAGAGGAGTGGATGGGACGTTCGGGCTACAAATGGCTCTCACATGCCATTCAGAACGAAATCATTCATCTATTAGGGAAATCTGTTTTGCGCTCCGTGGTAGCAGATATTAAAAGTCGGGAATATTTTGCTATTATGGTTGACGAAACTTGTGACATATCCATCCGTGGACAATTAATATTCTGCATTCGAAATGTGAATAAAAAAAAATGATATTTTTGAGGAATTCATGGGCTTTTATTAGGGGTGTGCGGGACGGGATCGGGACGGGAAAAAATTTCAATTTCCCGACTAAGTCGAAAAGTTTTCGGGACGGAAAATGTTCGAAATTTCCCGAAGCTCTAAAAATCTCGAATTCTACACGTCATTTTCACTTTTAAGTGATTTATGGATTAAAAACTAACAATTTACGATAAGTTCCAGAAACTGACAATGCATAAAACGTCGAGAAATAACGACATTTTAAAATGAGCATTCGGTATTTCCCCACTGCTCGGAATTCCGAAAAGTCTGGAAATAATTTCCCGATCGGGACGGGAAATTTTTTTTCCCGATCCCGGTCCCGACTTTTCGAGATCCCGCACGCCCCTAGCTTTTATGAGATTACAAATACTGAGGCCAAAACTTAAAAAAGGGAGGGAATGAGTCATTCATTAATTTATTTCAGTGATCAGAGCCCCCCCCAATAATTTTGACAAGTCGGCGCCCCTGCCTGGTAGTACGTATGCATACCACCCTACGATGCACTAAACCAATTATATTTTAGTTTCCTAACGTTTGACAGACACCCCCCTCCATATCTATCAGGGCCGCGGTGGTCTAGTCGTTAGAGCCTACCACGCGGGAGACCCGGGTTCGATTCCCGGGATGGAGGATCTAAGGTCGGAATTTTTCCGGCCTTGTCTCCGCTCTGGGTTCACCCAGTCTCAAATCATTGGGTATCTGGGGGTAAAGGCAGCCGGAGCGTGCTGGTGATCAAATCATCTCCAAAATGAGCCTTCATGGCACGGTGCTAATGTACGGAGAGCTTTACCTGTACAGTGGGATCCATGAGTATTACTATGCAAATTGTCCATGACTATTTTCATTAATTTTTTTCTTTTACATCCTGTGTGTTTTTAAGCGATGGCTTTTTAAGTATGCTGGTGCAGAAGTTGTCAACAGCTTGTTTTGAGTTAATTCTTGAAGCTCTTATTGGGTCAAATACAGTGCATGAACATGGTGCTGGACAATTTGCACGGAAATACTCATGGATCACACTGTACCATGTCTTATCAGGTCAGGTAGTAATCAAAAAGAAATAGGAACGAAATATAGTGCAATAGGCACCAGCCACCTGCATAAGCCTCCTTCGTTCTTTAAGCCAATAGAAGTGAGTTGCGATTGTAGTATCAATTGAGTGGGATGCATAAGTATTGGCTGCTACGACGCCAGAGATCCCGGGTTCGAAAACCGACCTGTGCATGGAGGGTTTGTGACTGTCCATTCATCAATTTCACCATATAATCACTCATCCCCATCTTCGCAAATTAGCCAAAAGTGGCACAAAAAAAGACGAAGCAAAATAAAGCAAATCGCTACGTTTATTCACTTTCTTTACGCACTGAGAGCTTCGAAAATTTAAACAAAACACCAAACAATGTGCTGACAAGCTCTGCACTACCATACAGAAACCCATTCCTTCAAATCACGTAGTCATGGACAGTTTGTGGAGCAAAGCTTGTGCATCACAGTGTACGTAGTGAGATCCATGAGTATTACCGTGCAAATTGTCCATCACCATGTTCTTGCACTTTATTTGACCTAATAAGAGCTTCAAGAATTAAAAGAAAACTCAAAACAAGCTGTTGACAAATTCTGCACCAGCATACATAAAAATCCATCGCTTAAAAACACATGGGATGTAAAAGAATAGTTAATGAAAATAGTCATGGACAATTTGCACGGTAATACTCATGGATTCCACTGTACGTTATCAAATTTAGCAGCTAAAAGTGGTTGATAAAAGGTGCCTTCTTGATTGACTAAAACAGTAATTTGAATCGACATAATGTATTCTAATACCAGTTTCGTCTAGAACAAGCTTTCATTTAATATGCGCAGCATAATAATCCCGAGCGTTTGTCCAATCACATTCCTTAGTAATTTGTATGCTGGTGATATAGAAGGAATCGGACATCATTTTGCATGATTTTGCTACACTGTTCACACACAACGTTTCTGTCCAGGTCGTACTTGGAATCCTGCTTTACCTTGAATTCAAGACGTGATCCGAACAGATGTTAGCAAAACTTGTTAGAGATGACTTTGTAAGCTTGTTTTTTTCCTCTGTGCATCCATCCTACGTGCATTTCTGTTGGCCATTCATTCGTGGGCGATTTAACTGCAAGCCATCTGTTACTAGAAGCTTGTGTCATGTGGGCTTTTTTCGGTTGCCTTATTGTGCTCTTTCAAGGCAACACAGAATCTTTGTCAGGTATTTACAAATCATATTCTAACAGTTTCAAGGCAATTTAGATAAACATGATGTTAAATGGTGTCATGGTAGGAACGTATTTGTTGTCTGGTATTTGTGAAAGGAAAGGATGGTCGATATCGCGATATATCGTCACGGACGATACGATAGTTTTTTTTTTCGTATCGTGATATCGGCGATATATCGTCTCCACGATATATATTGCCAAATATCGTGACTATATCGCTGACACGATATATATCGCCAAATATCATGACCATATATTACCGACACGATATATATCGCCAAAATATGATGATATAACGCCCACACGATATATATCGGCAAATATCGTGACCATATATCGCCGACACGATATGTATCGCCAAAATATCATGACTAGAGCCCGGAAGTTTGGCAAAATGCCTCTTTTTATCTACTGCATATATTGATAAATTTTTTCCGGATATACGTTTCTTATGTTGTTTCGAATGTTTTGGAAGCCTTTTCATTTTGCCTATTTGGGACCCCACTGCATATTTTTAATTATAATGCCTTTTTTTGCCTTTTTCAATGAAATTTGACAATTTTTTTTAAAAAAATGTGTATATAAATTATTTTTCTCCCAAAAAACGTTGTTGGCATTTATTTTTCTTCCGTTTATTATGTGAATAATTTTCGCCTTATTTAAGTAATATTGAACTCACTCATGTTTCAACATTGCTGAAGGAGAAAAGTGTGAGAAAAAATTATTTCATGCTGAGTTAGGATATTGCCTTTCGGTTAACATTTCTTGTGCATGATTGACTGCTGAAGTGGACAGGTTGATTTCGAACACAAAGAAAATATTTCTGAAATCTCCCTCTCGAACCCGAAAATTTCAGGAAGTTGCGATTGAGCTTAGTTTACCTCAGCAACCAGTCTTGACGAGATGGGGAACCTGGATATCAGCAGCTATATATTATGCTAACAACCTTCAAAAAATCAGTGAGGTGATCGATGCTCTTCCAGAAAATGAAGCGGCTTCAATTCGTGAAGTGAAAAAACTCCTGTGCTATTCAAGTTTACTTTTGAACATTATGGTGCATTGCCAGAGACAATTACAATTATAGCATCCATGAAAATCTTCGAGGAATCTATGCAGCAGATGATGGAAGTGCCAGGAGAAAAGGGTTCAGCTGTTGCGGAAAAGTGCTAACGGGTGGTGAGTGCAAATGAGGACTTGAAACAATTGAAAATAATTTGTGATATTCTAAAAGGTGAAAATGCTGGTACCAAAATGAGTCCAGCTACATTAGCTTGTTATATGTATGCTCCAATAACTTCTGTCGAAGTAGAAAGATCATTTTCTATTATGAAAAACATTCTCTCTGACAGACGACTATCAATGAATGTTTAGAACTTAAAAAGCACCTTGTAGTTATGTGAAATCAAGATGGAGAAAATTGAAATGCTCTTCCCAATGTAGATTTTAACATTTTGCCAGAAATTATAGATAAAAGTAAGCGACTTCTAAATGTGCCTTTTTCGGTTTATTTTGCCTTTTTTTTTTCATTTTTAGTGCCTATTTACCACATTATAAATGCCTTTTTGCCTGCCTATTTTAACGAAAATAAATGCCTGAACTTCCGGGCTCTAATCATGACGATATAAAGCCCACACGATATATATTGCCAAATATAGTGACGATATATCGCAGACACGATATATATCTTGAAAATATCATGACGATATAACACCCACACGATATATATCGATAAAATATCCTGACGATATAACGCCGACACGATATATATTGCCAAATATAGTGAAGATATATCGTCAAAATATCATGACCATATATCGCCGACACGATATATATCGCCAAAATATCGTGACGATATATCGCCTGGACCATATTTTTTCAATATCGCGATATATCTTGTGGATATATCGCCAAACACTTGTAAAAGGTGGTAGGGGTGCGTATGACAAGAAATGTTCCGGGCGAGACGACATTTTCAAGTGCAGACATTCGAAACGAGAAACATTCTTAATTTTCCGACACGGCGAAAATTTCGAATTGTATAGTACACACCACTTTTCCCATGAGTGGAAAATTTTCGCATGTGTGGAACGAACACGCACTTCATCTTACCATCACTCATCCGCATCTTCGCGATTAGCCAAAAGTTGCAGGAAAGCGACGCTAAGTAACAAAAATCATTATTACTAGAAGCTGAGTTTACTTCAGTCTGAAAAACAATTTCACACTATGGGACGATTTGAAGTATCATGAATGAACCACTATTATGCAACCTACATAGGGCACTGCTCGAAAATATATGATAGTGTTCTCTTGGCGCCCTAAGCAAATGTTTATTTTGTCTTACGGTCGATCCGTGCTTGAATGATTTTGTTTAACATCAGCTGCTTTGCAATATACAAGGGAGTCAATTGAAAACCTTCATTTGTTTTTTTCTTATCGAGTAGATTTCTAGGGTTGCACAAGTTGGCTGCAATTTAGCACAGACCTATTGGTGATCTACATATATTTTCAACTTTCAGTTAGTTCCTGTGTACCTTTGGGGTCCACGTGCAGTCAATTATGAGCCTCTGCGAAGGCCTTTCCACCCATCTGCCTGCGAACTGAGGCCATTCTCGAACTTTCTCCTGCATTAGTAAACTTGCTGGTATGGTAAGCATGCACAGAGATATTGAATTTTCATTTTCCGAGAAATTTCTGGAAGTTTTAGACCAACAGAGGGTAAGAAACAATTCTTCTTCACTGTGCAAGTGTGTATAGGAGTCGCCATTTTGAAAATAACAAAAATGGCGTTTTGAAGCTCTCTTGATTAGTGTTGCAGCCTTGAGGTCGTTTGTAAATTACAGTTGATGCCTCATGTAAATTCTAGCTGTATACAACTACAGTTTTGTCTCTTGTAATACCGAATACGTATAGATTATATATACACATTCTTTACTGCGAGAATATTGATTGATTTGCTTTATTTTACTTTGCTTCATGTGCCACTTTTGGCTAATTTGCGAAGATGGGGATGAGTGATATGATGCAATTATGAATGGACACTCGCAAACATACATGCCCAGGCCAGGATTCGAACCCTGGACCGCGAGAATATTGGAAATGATAGGCCAGTGCCTATTGAAGAGATAATGGGAATAGCGAAATGCCTATTATTCCTCCGTTTTAATTTATAACACATAATGTTAGATATGCTCACAAGAGTGCAAATAATGACTGGATTTTAGCCCCTCAGCCATGTGACGCATTAGGCGAAGTCAGTAGAGTGAGTCAGTTTTCAGTGGCAGGTATAATGAAAAATATTGTTAAGGTAAACACGTCTAAGAGTGCTATTCCAGGAATTTCATGTTGTGACAACCCCCCTTCGCGCGAAAGTGAAGTAATGGGTTTTCCCTCTGCAAGACAACTTCCTTGACAATCACAATCCACAACAACTGGAAAGTGACAACCCAAATGAATCGTTGTTTGGAAGGACGTTTGTAGTATTGTAGCACCTGTTCAGGCTATTAACCTCGTCCTCCTGCATAACTATTTGTGGCACTCGTTCATAATAATAATAATAATAAAGGAAACATGCAGTGGCGGCAATTAGGTGCCAAAACTGTGGGGTTAAGGACAGTTTACTTTCCCTTATAGATAAGGTTTAGCATAGTGCGGTGGCAAAGTTGGCAAAAAGTGGTGGGGTCAACAGCCCACCACGCCTTCCCCTACTCGCCGCCACTGCAACACGGTAACGTGCCACGAAAGGAAAAAAGGTTTAGAAATGCATTTATCTACAAAGAAAAAACATTGAAATAAAGATCCAAGTGCAATGAATTATGCACACACACCAGATTTTCCTGAACAGACCTCTTAAATTATTTTCGAAAGCCGAAGTTAAGTCCTACACCAAGCAAATAAAATGAATCAATATGGATATTATTATTGTTTTTAATTGTATTTAAGAATTAAATGTTTGTGAATGCATATTTCACCAACAACATGCATATTTCACCAACCACAATTATTAGCATATATTCCCTATATTCTTCACAGACAAATGAAGTCAAACTTGGATGCATTTTTAAAGCGTATTGTTTCGTCATATTTTGTCACTTCTTTCATTTTGGTAATATTCTTTAGTCTTTTCACAAAAAACACACCGCACTATATCACCAGGCAAAGGTGTGGGAAATTAACGCATTTTACACCAATTCATTCCGTGTATATCTATGACTCTTTCATTAAATTGTTTTAAAATTATTCGGTTGTTTCCATTGGAAATCCTCGTTGCATATTTTAATTGAAT